>NW_027478806.1:300000-509069 GCF_051014685.1 Ptiloglossa arizonensis
AGCGTTTCTTACCTCCAAACTGCCATATCTCGCGAACGGATTGACCGATCCGCAAAATTTCTGTTGCATCTGAAAGTAGAAACTCGCCCGATTACAACGGTATGTGTAGTTTTCCCCAAGGCCGTTCCAGTTATTCGTTTCGAGCATCAGAACTGCGAAAATTTCGAGTTTCTCTAGCGTTTCTTACATCCAAACTGCCATATCTCGCGAACGGATCGACCAATCCGCAAAATTTCTGTTGCATCTGAAAGTAGAAACTCGCCCGATTACAACGGTATGTGTAGTTTTCCCCTAGGCCGTTCCAGCTATTCGTTTCGAGCATCAGAACTGCGAAAATTTTGAGTTTCTCAAGCGTTTCTTGCATCCAAACTGCCATATCTCGCGAACGGATTGACCGATCCGCAAAATTTCTGTTGCATCTGAAAGTAGAGACTCGCCCGATTACAACGGTATGTGTAGTTTTCCCCTAGGCCGTTCCAGTTATTGGTTTCGAGCATCAGAACTGCGAAAATTTTGAGTTTCTCAAGCGTTACTTACCTCCAAACTGCCATATCTCGCGAACGGATTGACCAATCCGCAAAATTTCTGTTGCATCTGAAAGTAGAGACTCGCCCGATTACAACGGTATGTGTAGTTTTCCCCTAGGCCGTTCCAGTTATTGGTTTCGAGCATCAGAACTGCGAAAATTTCGAGTTTCTCAAGCGTTTCTTACATCCAAACTGCCATATCTCGCGAACGGATTGACCGATCCGCAAAATTTCTGTTGCATCTGAAAGTAGAAACTCGCCCGATTACAACGGTATGTGTAGTTTTCCCCTAGGCCGTTCCAGTTATTGGTTTCGAGCATCAGAACTGCGAAAATTTCGAGTTTCTCAAGCGTTTCTTACATCCAAACTGCCATATCTCGCGAACGGATTGACCGATCCGCAAAATTTCTGTTGCATCTGAAAGTAGAATCTCGCCCGATTACAACGGTATGCGCACTTTTCCCCTACGCCGTTCTAGTTACTCGTTTCTAGCATCAGAACTGCGAAAACTTTGAGTTTCTCAAGCGTTTCTTATCTCCAAACTGCCATATCTCGCGAACGGATTGATCAATCCGAAAAATTTCTGTTGAATCTGAATGTAGAAACTCGCCCGATTACAACGGTATGCGCACTTTTCCCCTAGGCCGTACTAGTTATTCGTTTCGAGCATCAGAACTGCGAAAATTTTGAGTTTCCTAAGCGTTTCTTATAACCAAACTGCCATATCTCGCGAACGGATTGATCAATCCGGAAAATTTCTGTTGCATCTGAAGGCAGACACTCGCCCGGTTACAACGGTATGCGCACTTTTCCCCTTGGCGGTTCTAGTTATTCGTTTCAAGCATTAGAACTGCTCAAATTTTGAGTTTCTCAAGCGTTTCTTACCTTCAAACTGCCATATCTCGCGAACGGACTGACCGATCCGCAAAATTTCTGTTGCATCTGAAAGTAGTTCCCCGCCCGATTACAACGGTATGCGCACTTTTCCCCTAGGCCGTTCTAGTTATTCGTTTCAAGCATCAGAACTGCGCAAATTTTGAGTTTCTCAAGCGTTTCTTACCTCCAAACTGCCATATCTCGCGAACGGATTGACCAATCCGCAAAATTTCTATTGTATCTGAAAGTAGAAACTCGCCCGATTACAAAGGTGTGCGTACTTTTCCCCAAGGCCGTTCTAGTTACTTGTTTCTAGCATCAGAACTGCGAAAATTTTGAGTTTCTCAAGCGTTTCTTACCTCCAAACTGCCATATCTCGCGAACGGATTGACCAATCCGCAAAATTTCTGTTGCATCTGAAAGTAGAGTCTCGCCCGATTACAACGGTATGTGTAGTTTTCCCCTAGGCCGTTCCAGTTATTCGTTTCGAGCATCAGAACTGCGAAAATTTCGAGTTTCTCAAGCGTTTCTTACATCCAAACTGCCATATCTCGCGAACGTATTGACCGATCAGCAAAATTTCTGTTGCATCTGAAAGTAGAAACTCGCCCGATTACAACGGTATGCCCACTTTTCCCCTAGGCCGTTCTAGTTATTCGTTTCAAGCATCAGAACTGCGCAAATTTTGAGTTTCTCAAGCGTTTCTTACTCTCAAACTGCCATATCTCGCGAACGGATTGACCGATCCGCAAAATTTCTGTTGCATCTGAAAGTAGAAACTCGCCCGATTACAAAGGTATGCGCACTTTTCCCCTAGGCGGTTCTAGTTATTCGTTTCGAGCATCAGAACTGCGAAAATTTTGAGTTTCTCAAGCGTTTCTTACTTCCAAACTGCCATATCTCGCGAACGGATTGACCGATCCGCAAAATTTCTGTTGCATCTGAAAGTAGAAACTCGCCCGATTACAACGGTATGTGTAGTTTTCCCCAAGGCCGTTCCAGTTATTCGTTTCGAGCATCAGAACTGCGAAAATTTCGAGTTTCTCTAGCGTTTCTTACATCCAAACTGCCATATCTCGCGAACGGATCGACCAATCCGCAAAATTTCTGTTGCATCTGAAAGTAGAAACTCGCCCGATTACAACGGTATGTGTAGTTTTCCCCTAGGCCGTTCCAGCTATTCGTTTCGAGCATCAGAACTGCGAAAATTTTGAGTTTCTCAAGCGTTTCTTGCATCCAAACTGCCATATCTCGCGAACGGATTGACCGATCCGCAAAATTTCTGTTGCATCTGAAAGTAGAGACTCGCCCGATTACAACGGTATGTGTAGTTTTCCCCTAGGCCGTTCCAGTTATTGGTTTCGAGCATCAGAACTGCGAAAATTTTGAGTTTCTCAAGCGTTACTTACCTCCAAACTGCCATATCTCGCGAACGGATTGACCAATCCGCAAAATTTCTGTTGCATCTGAAAGTAGAGACTCGCCCGATTACAACGGTATGTGTAGTTTTCCCCTAGGCCGTTCCAGTTATTGGTTTCGAGCATCAGAACTGCGAAAATTTCGAGTTTCTCAAGCGTTTCTTACATCCAAACTGCCATATCTCGCGAACGGATTGACCGATCCGCAAAATTTCTGTTGCATCTGAAAGTAGAAACTCGCCCGATTACAACGGTATGTGTAGTTTTCCCCTAGGCCGTTCCAGTTATTGGTTTCGAGCATCAGAACTGCGAAAATTTCGAGTTTCTCAAGCGTTTCTTACATCCAAACTGCCATATCTCGCGAACGGATTGACCGATCCGCAAAATTTCTGTTGCATCTGAAAGTAGAATCTCGCCCGATTACAACGGTATGCGCACTTTTCCCCTACGCCGTTCTAGTTACTCGTTTCTAGCATCAGAACTGCGAAAACTTTGAGTTTCTCAAGCGTTTCTTATCTCCAAACTGCCATATCTCGCGAACGGATTGATCAATCCGAAAAATTTCTGTTGAATCTGAATGTAGAAACTCGCCCGATTACAACGGTATGCGCACTTTTCCCCTAGGCCGTACTAGTTATTCGTTTCGAGCATCAGAACTGCGAAAATTTTGAGTTTCTCAAGCGTTTCTTATAACCAAACTGCCATATCTCGCGAACGGATTGATCAATCCGGAAAATTTCTGTTGCATCTGAAGGCAGACACTCGCCCGGTTACAACGGTATGCGCACTTTTCCCCTTGGCGGTTCTAGTTATTCGTTTCAAGCATTAGAACTGCTCAAATTTTGAGTTTCTCAAGCGTTTCTTACCTTCAAACTGCCATATCTCGCGAACGGACTGACCGATCCGCAAAATTTCTGTTGCATCTGAAAGTAGTTCCCCGCCCGATTACAACGGTATGCGCACTTTTCCCCTAGGCCGTTCTAGTTATTCGTTTCAAGCATCAGAACTGCGCAAATTTTGAGTTTCTCAAGCGTTTCTTACCTCCAAACTGCCATATCTCGCGAACGGATTGACCAATCCGCAAAATTTCTATTGTATCTGAAAGTAGAAACTCGCCCGATTACAAAGGTGTGCGTACTTTTCCCCAAGGCCGTTCTAGTTACTTGTTTCTAGCATCAGAACTGCGAAAATTTTGAGTTTCTCAAGCGTTTCTTACCTCCAAACTGCCATATCTCGCGAACGGATTGACCAATCCGCAAAATTTCTGTTGCATCTGAAAGTAGAGTCTCGCCCGATTACAACGGTATGTGTAGTTTTCCCCTAGGCCGTTCCAGTTATTCGTTTCGAGCATCAGAACTGCGAAAATTTCGAGTTTCTCAAGCGTTTCTTACATCCAAACTGCCATATCTCGCGAACGTATTGACCGATCAGCAAAATTTCTGTTGCATCTGAAAGTAGAAACTCGCCCGATTACAACGGTATGCCCACTTTTCCCCTAGGCCGTTCTAGTTATTCGTTTCAAGCATCAGAACTGCGCAAATTTTGAGTTTCTCAAGCGTTTCTTACTCTCAAACTGCCATATCTCGCGAACGGATTGACCGATCCGCAAAATTTCTGTTGCATCTGAAAGTAGAAACTCGCCCGATTACAAAGGTATGCGCACTTTTCCCCTAGGCGGTTCTAGTTATTCGTTTCGAGCATCAGAACTGCGAAAATTTTGAGTTTCTCAAGCGTTTCTTACTTCCAAACTGCCATATCTCGCGAACGGATTGACCGATCCGCAAAATTTCTGTTGCATCTGAAAGTAGAAACTCGCCCGATTACAACGGTATGTGTAGTTTTCCCCAAGGCCGTTCCAGTTATTCGTTTCGAGCATCAGAACTGCGAAAATTTCGAGTTTCTCTAGCGTTTCTTACATCCAAACTGCCATATCTCGCGAACGGATCGACCAATCCGCAAAATTTCTGTTGCATCTGAAAGTAGAAACTCGCCCGATTACAACGGTATGTGTAGTTTTCCCCTAGGCCGTTCCAGCTATTCGTTTCGAGCATCAGAACTGCGAAAATTTTGAGTTTCTCAAGCGTTTCTTGCATCCAAACTGCCATATCTCGCGAACGGATTGACCGATCCGCAAAATTTCTGTTGCATCTGAAAGTAGAGACTCGCCCGATTACAACGGTATGTGTAGTTTTCCCCTAGGCCGTTCCAGTTATTGGTTTCGAGCATCAGAACTGCGAAAATTTTGAGTTTCTCAAGCGTTACTTACCTCCAAACTGCCATATCTCGCGAACGGATTGACCAATCCGCAAAATTTCTGTTGCATCTGAAAGTAGAGACTCGCCCGATTACAACGGTATGTGTAGTTTTCCCCTAGGCCGTTCCAGTTATTCGTTTCGAGCATCAGAACTGCGAAAATTTCGAGTTTCTCAAGCGTTTCTTGCATCCAAACTGCCATATCTCGCGAACGGATTGACCGATCCGCAAAATTTCTGTTGCATCTGAAAGTAGAAACTCGCCCGATTACAACGGTATGCGCACTTTTCCCCTAGGCGGTTCTAGTTATTCGTTTCAAGCATCAGAACTGCGCAAATTTTGAGTTTCTCAAGCGTTTCTTACCTTCAAACTGCCATATCTCGCGAACGGATTGACCGATCCGCAAAATTTCTGTTGCATCTGAAAGTAGAATCTCGCCCGATTACAACGGTATGCGCACTTTTCCCCTACGCCGTTCTAGTCACTCGTATCTAGCATCAGAACTGCGAAAATTTTGAGTTTCTCAAGCGTTTCTTACCTTCAAACTGCCATATCTCGCGAACGGATTGACCGATCCGCAAAATTTCTGTTGCATCTGAAAGTAGAAACTCGCCCGATTACAAAGGTATGCGCACTTTTCCCCTAGGCCGTTCTAGTTATTCGTTTCAAGCATCAGAACTGCGCAAATTTTGATTTTCTCAAGCGTCTCTTACCTCCAAACTGCCATATCTCGCGAACGGATTGAACAATCCGCAAAATTTCTGTTGCATCTGAAAGTAGAAACTCGCCCTATTACAACGGTGTGCGTACTTTTCCCCTATGCCGTTCTAGTTACTCGTTTCTAGCATCAGAACTGCGAAAATTTTGAGTTTCTCAAGCGTTTCTTACCTCCAAACTGCCATATCACGCGAACGGATTGACCAATCCGCAAAATTTCTGTTGCATCTGAAAGTAGAATCTCGCCCGATTACAACGGTATGCGCACTTTTCCCCTACGCCGTTCTAGTCACTCGTATCTAGCATCAGAACTGCGAAAATTTTGAGTTTCTCAAGCGTTTCTTACCTTCAAACTGCCATATCTCGCGAACGGATTGACCGATCCGCAAAATTTCTGTTGCATCTGAAAGTAGAAACTCGCCCGATTGCAAAGGTATGCGCACTTTTCCCCTAAGCCGTTCTAGTTATTCGTTTCAAGCATCAGAACTGCGCAAATTTTGATTTTCTCAAGCGTCTCTTACCTCCAAACTGCCATATCTCGCGAACGGATTGAACAATCCGCAAAATTTCTGTTGCATCTGAAAGTAGAAACTCGCCCTATTACAACGGTATGCGTACTTTTCCCCTAGGCCGTTCTAGTTACTCGTTTCGAGCATCAGAACTGCGAAAATTTCGAGTTTCTCTAGCGTTTCTTACATCCAAACTGCCATATCTCGCGAACGGATTGGCCGATCCGCAAAATTTCTGTTGCATCTGAAAGTAGACACTCGCCCGATTACAACGGTATACGTTCTTCTCCCCTAGGCCGTTCTAGTCATTCGTTTCGAGCATCAGAACTGCGAAAATTTTGTGTTTCTCAAGCGTTTCTTATCTCCAAACTGCCATATCTCGCGAACGGATTGATCAATCCGAAAAATTTCTGTTGCATCTGAAAGTAGAAACTCGCCCGATTACAACGGTATGCGCACTTTTCCCCTAGGCCGTACTAGTTATTCGTTTCGAGCATCAGAACTGCGAAAATTTTGAGTTTCTCAAGCGTTTCTTATCACCAAACTGCCATATCTCGCGAACGGATTGATCAATCCGGAAAATTTCTGTTGCATCTGAAGGCAGACACTCGCCCGGTTACAACGGTATGCGCACATTTCCCCTTGGCGGTTCTAGTTATTCGTTTCAAGCATTAGAACTGCTCAAATTTTGAGTTTCTCAAGCGTTTCTTACCTTCAAACTGCCATATCTCGCGAACGGACTGACCGATCCGCAAAATTTCTGTTGCATCTGAAAGTAGTTCCCCGCCCGATTACAACGGTATGCGCACTTTTCCCCTAGGCCGTTCTAGTTATTCGTTTCAAGCATCAGAACTGCGCAAATTTTGAGTTTCTCAAGCGTTTCTTACCTCCAAACTGCCATATCTCGCGAACGGATTGACCAATCCGAAAAATTTCTGTTGCATCTGAAAGTAGAAACTCGCTCGATTACAACGGTATGCGCACTTTTCCCCTAGGCCGTACTAGTTATTCGTTTCGAGCATCAGAACTGCGAAAATTTTGAGTTTCTCAAGCGTTTCTTACCTCCAAACTGCCATATCTCGCGATCGGATTGACCAATCCGCAAAATTTCTGTTGCATCTGAAAGTAGAGACTCGCCCGATTACAACGGTATGTGTAGTTTTCCCCTAGGCCGTTCCAGTTATTCGTTTCGAGCATCAGAACTGCGAAAATTTCGAGTTTCTCAAGCGTTTCTTGCATCCAAACTGCCATATCTCGCGAACGGATTGACCGATCCGCAAAATTTCTGTTGCATCTGAAAGTAGAGACTCGCCCGATTACAACGGTATGTGTAGTTTTCCCCTAGGCCGTTCCAGTTATTGGTTTCGAGCATCAGAACTGCGAAAATTTTGAGTTTCTCAAGCGTTACTTACCTCCAAACTGCCATATCTCGCGAACGGATTGACCAATCCGCAAAATTTCTGTTGCATCTGAAAGTAGAGACTCGCCCGATTACAACGGTATGTGTAGTTTTCCCCTAGGCCGTTCCAGTTATTCGTTTCGAGCATCAGAACTGCGAAAATTTCGAGTTTCTCAAGCGTTTCTTGCATCCAAACTGCCATATCTCGCGAACGGATTGACCGATCCGCAAAATTTCTGTTGCATCTGAAAGTAGAAACTCGCCCGATTACAACGGTATGCGCACTTTTCCCCTAGGCGGTTCTAGTTATTCGTTTCAAGCATCAGAACTGCGCAAATTTTGAGTTTCTCAAGCGTTTCTTACCTTCAAACTGCCATATCTCGCGAACGGATTGACCAATCCGCAAAATTTCTGTTGCATCTGAAAGTAGAGACTCGCCCGATTACAACGGTATGTGTAGTTTTCCCCTAGGCCGTTCCAGTTATTCGTTTCGAGCATCAGAACTGCGAAAATTTCGAGTTTCTCAAGCGTTTCTTGCATCCAAACTGCCATATCTCGCGAACGGATTGACCGATCCGCAAAATTTCTGTTGCATCTGAAAGTAGAAACTCGCCCGATTACAACGGTATGCGCACTTTTCCCCTAGGCGGTTCTAGTTATTCGTTTCAAGCATCAGAACTGCGCAAATTTTGAGTTTCTCAAGCGTTTCTTACCTTCAAACTGCCATATCTCGCGAACGGATTGACTGATCCGCAAAATTTCTGTTGCATCTGAAAGTAGAAACTCGCCCGATTACAACGGTGTGCGTACTTTTCCCCTATGCCGTTCTAGTTACTCGTTTCTAGCATCAGAACTGCGAAAATTTTGAGTTTCTCAAGCGTTTCTTACCTCCAAACTGCCATATCACGCGAACGGATTGACCAATCCGCAAAATTTCTGTTGCATCTGAAAGTAGAATCTCGCCCGATTACAACGGTATGCGCACTTTTCCCCTACGCCGTTCTAGTCACTCGTATCTAGCATCAGAACTGCGAAAATTTTGAGTTTCTCAAGCGTTTCTTACCTTCAAACTGCCATATCTCGCGAACGGATTGACCGATCCGCAAAATTTCTGTTGCATCTGAAAGTAGAAACTCGCCCGATTACAAAGGTATGCGCACTTTTCCCCTAAGCCGTTCTAGTTATTCGTTTCAAGCATCAGAACTGCGCAAATTTTGATTTTCTCAAGCGTCTCTTACCTCCAAACTGCCATATCTCGCGAACGGATTGAACAATCCGCAAAATTTCTGTTGCATCTGAAAGTAGAAACTCGCCCTATTACAACGGTATGCGTACTTTTCCCCTAGGCCGTTCTAGTTACTCGTTTCGAGCATCAGAACTGCGAAAATTTCGAGTTTCTCTAGCGTTTCTTACATCCAAACTGCCATATCTCGCGAACGGATTGGCCGATCCGCAAAATTTCTGTTGCATCTGAAAGTAGACACTCGCCCGATTACAACGGTATACGTTCTTCTCCCCTAGGCCGTTCTAGTCATTCGTTTCGAGCATCAGAACTGCGAAAATTTTGTGTTTCTCAAGCGTTTCTTATCTCCAAACTGCCATATCTCGCGAACGGATTGATCAATCCGAAAAATTTCTGTTGCATCTGAAAGTAGAAACTCGCCCGATTACAACGGTATGCGCACTTTTCCCCTAGGCCGTACTAGTTATTCGTTTCGAGCATCAGAACTGCGAAAATTTTGAGTTTCTCAAGCGTTTCTTATCACCAAACTGCCATATCTCGCGAACGGATTGATCAATCCGGAAAATTTCTGTTGCATCTGAAGGCAGACACTCGCCCGGTTACAACGGTATGCGCACATTTCCCCTTGGCGGTTCTAGTTATTCGTTTCAAGCATTAGAACTGCTCAAATTTTGAGTTTCTCAAGCGTTTCTTACCTTCAAACTGCCATATCTCGCGAACGGACTGACCGATCCGCAAAATTTCTGTTGCATCTGAAAGTAGTTCCCCGCCCGATTACAACGGTATGCGCACTTTTCCCCTAGGCCGTTCTAGTTATTCGTTTCAAGCATCAGAACTGCGCAAATTTTGAGTTTCTCAAGCGTTTCTTACCTCCAAACTGCCATATCTCGCGAACGGATTGACCAATCCGAAAAATTTCTGTTGCATCTGAAAGTAGAAACTCGCTCGATTACAACGGTATGCGCACTTTTCCCCTAGGCCGTACTAGTTATTCGTTTCGAGCATCAGAACTGCGAAAATTTTGAGTTTCTCAAGCGTTTCTTACCTCCAAACTGCCATATCTCGCGATCGGATTGACCAATCCGCAAAATTTCTGTTGCATCTGAAAGTAGAGACTCGCCCGATTACAACGGTATGTGTAGTTTTCCCCTAGGCCGTTCCAGTTATTCGTTTCGAGCATCAGAACTGCGAAAATTTCGAGTTTCTCAAGCGTTTCTTGCATCCAAACTGCCATATCTCGCGAACGGATTGACCGATCCGCAAAATTTCTGTTGCATCTGAAAGTAGAGACTCGCCCGATTACAACGGTATGTGTAGTTTTCCCCTAGGCCGTTCCAGTTATTGGTTTCGAGCATCAGAACTGCGAAAATTTTGAGTTTCTCAAGCGTTACTTACCTCCAAACTGCCATATCTCGCGAACGGATTGACCAATCCGCAAAATTTCTGTTGCATCTGAAAGTAGAGACTCGCCCGATTACAACGGTATGTGTAGTTTTCCCCTAGGCCGTTCCAGTTATTCGTTTCGAGCATCAGAACTGCGAAAATTTCGAGTTTCTCAAGCGTTTCTTGCATCCAAACTGCCATATCTCGCGAACGGATTGACCGATCCGCAAAATTTCTGTTGCATCTGAAAGTAGAAACTCGCCCGATTACAACGGTATGCGCACTTTTCCCCTAGGCGGTTCTAGTTATTCGTTTCAAGCATCAGAACTGCGCAAATTTTGAGTTTCTCAAGCGTTTCTTACCTTCAAACTGCCATATCTCGCGAACGGATTGACCAATCCGCAAAATTTCTGTTGCATCTGAAAGTAGAGACTCGCCCGATTACAACGGTATGTGTAGTTTTCCCCTAGGCCGTTCCAGTTATTCGTTTCGAGCATCAGAACTGCGAAAATTTCGAGTTTCTCAAGCGTTTCTTGCATCCAAACTGCCATATCTCGCGAACGGATTGACCGATCCGCAAAATTTCTGTTGCATCTGAAAGTAGAAACTCGCCCGATTACAACGGTATGCGCACTTTTCCCCTAGGCGGTTCTAGTTATTCGTTTCAAGCATCAGAACTGCGCAAATTTTGAGTTTCTCAAGCGTTTCTTACCTTCAAACTGCCATATCTCGCGAACGGATTGACCGATCCGCAAAATTTCTGTTGCATCTGAAAGTAGAAACTCGCCCGATTACAACGGTATGCGCACTTTTCCCCTAGGCCGTACTAGTCACTCGTATCTAGCATCAGAACTGCGAAAATTTTGAGTTTCTCAAGCGTTTCTTACCTTCAAACTGCCATATCTCGCGAACGGATTGACCGATCCGCAAAATTTCTGTTGCATCTGAAAGTAGAAACTCGCCCGATTACAACGGTATGCGCACTTTTCCCCTACGCCGTTCTAGTCACTCGTATCTAGCATCAGAACTGCGAAAATTTTGAGTTTCTCAAGCGTTTCTTACCTTCAAACTGCCATATCTCGCGAACGGATTGACCGATCCGCAAAATTTCTGTTGCATCTGAAAGTAGAAACTCGCCCGATTACAAAGGTATGCGCACTTTTCCCCTAAGCCGTTCTAGTTATTCGTTTCAAGCATCAGAACTGCGCAAATTTTGATTTTCTCAAGCGTCTCTTACCTCCAAACTGCCATATCTCGCGAACGGATTGAACAATCCGCAAAATTTCTGTTGCATCTGAAGGCAGACACTCGCCCGGTTACAACGGTAAGCGCACTTTTCCCCTTGGCGGTTCTAGTTATTCGTTTCAAGCATTAGAACTGCTCAAATTTTGAGTTTCTCAAGCGTTTCTTACCTTCAAACTGCCATATCTCGCGAACGGACTGACCGATCCGCAAAATTTCTGTTGCATCTGAAAGTAGTTCCCCGCCCGATTACAACGGTATGCGCACTTTTCCCCTAGGCCGTTCTAGTTATTCGTTTCAAGCATCAGAACTGCGCAAATTTTGAGTTTCTCAAGCGTTTCTTACCTCCAAACTGCCATATCTCGCGAACGGATTGACCAATCCGAAAAATTTCTGTTGCATCTGAAAGTAGAAACTCGCTCGATTACAACGGTATGCGCACTTTTCCCCTAGGCCGTACTAGTTATTCGTTTCGAGCATCAGAACTGCGAAAATTTTGAGTTTCTCAAGCGTTTCTTACCTCCAAACTGCCATATCTCGCGATCGGATTGACCAATCCGCAAAATTTCTGTTGCATCTGAAAGTAGAGACTCGCCCGATTACAACGGTATGTGTAGTTTTCCCCTAGGCCGTTCCAGTTATTCGTTTCGAGCATCAGAACTGCGAAAATTTCGAGTTTCTCAAGCGTTTCTTGCATCCAAACTGCCATATCTCGCGAACGGATTGACCGATCCGCAAAATTTCTGTTGCATCTGAAAGTAGAGACTCGCCCGATTACAACGGTATGTGTAGTTTTCCCCTAGGCCGTTCCAGTTATTGGTTTCGAGCATCAGAACTGCGAAAATTTTGAGTTTCTCAAGCGTTACTTACCTCCAAACTGCCATATCTCGCGAACGGATTGACCAATCCGCAAAATTTCTGTTGCATCTGAAAGTAGAGACTCGCCCGATTACAACGGTATGTGTAGTTTTCCCCTAGGCCGTTCCAGTTATTCGTTTCGAGCATCAGAACTGCGAAAATTTCGAGTTTCTCAAGCGTTTCTTGCATCCAAACTGCCATATCTCGCGAACGGATCGACCGATCCGCAAAATTTCTGTTGCATCTGAAAGTAGAAACTCGCCCGATTACAACGGTATGCGCAGTTTTCCCCTAGGCGGTTCTAGTTATTCGTTTCAAGCATCAGAACTGCGCAAATTTTGAGTTTCTCAAGCGTTTCTTACCTTCAAACTGCCATATCTCGCGAACGGATTGACCGATCCGCAAAATTTCTGTTGCATCTGAAAGTAGAAACTCGCCCGATTACAACGGTATGCGCACTTTTCCCCTACGCCGTTCTAGTCACTCGTATCTAGCATCAGAACTGCGAAAATTTTGAGTTTCTCAAGCGTTTCTTACCTTCAAACTGCCATATCTCGCGAACGGATTGACCGATCCGCAAAATTTCTGTTGCATCTGAAAGTAGAAACTCGCCCGATTACAAAGGTATGCGCACTTTTCCCCTAAGCCGTTCTAGTTATTCGTTTCAAGCATCAGAACTGCGCAAATTTTGATTTTCTCAAGCGTCTCTTACCTCCAAACTGCCATATCTCGCGAACGGATTGAACAATCCGCAAAATTTCTGTTGCATCTGAAGGCAGACACTCGCCCGGTTACAACGGTAAGCGCACTTTTCCCCTTGGAGGTTCTAGTTATTCGTTTCAAGCATTAGAACTGCTCAAATTTTGAGTTTCTCAAGCGTTTCTTACCTTCAAACTGCCATATCTCGCGAACGGACTGACCGATCCGCAAAATTTCTGTTGCATCTGAAAGTAGTTCCCCGCCCGATTACAACGGTATGCGCACTTTTCCCCTAGGCCGTTCTAGTTATTCGTTTCAAGCATCAGAACTGCGCAAATTTTGAGTTTCTCAAGCGTTTCTTACCTCCAAACTGCCATATCTCGCGAACGGATTGACCAATCCGAAAAATTTCTGTTGCATCTGAAAGTAGAAACTCGCTCGATTACAACGGTATGCGCACTTTTCCCCTAGGCCGTACTAGTTATTCGTTTCGAGCATCAGAACTGCGAAAATTTTGAGTTTCTCAAGCGTTTCTTACCTCCAAACTGCCATATCTCGCGATCGGATTGACCAATCCGCAAAATTTCTGTTGCATCTGAAAGTAGAGACTCGCCCGATTACAACGGTATGTGTAGTTTTCCCCTAGGCCGTTCCAGTTATTCGTTTCGAGCATCAGAACTGCGAAAATTTCGAGTTTCTCAAGCGTTTCTTGCATCCAAACTGCCATATCTCGCGAACGGATTGACCGATCCGCAAAATTTCTGTTGCATCTGAAAGTAGAGACTCGCCCGATTACAACGGTATGTGTAGTTTTCCCCTAGGCCGTTCCAGTTATTGGTTTCGAGCATCAGAACTGCGAAAATTTTGAGTTTCTCAAGCGTTACTTACCTCCAAACTGCCATATCTCGCGAACGGATTGACCAATCCGCAAAATTTCTGTTGCATCTGAAAGTAGAGACTCGCCCGATTACAACGGTATGTGTAGTTTTCCCCTAGGCCGTTCCAGTTATTCGTTTCGAGCATCAGAACTGCGAAAATTTCGAGTTTCTCAAGCGTTTCTTGCATCCAAACTGCCATATCTCGCGAACGGAT
This sequence comes from Ptiloglossa arizonensis, assembly GCF_051014685.1. Classification (NCBI taxonomy): domain Eukaryota; kingdom Metazoa; phylum Arthropoda; class Insecta; order Hymenoptera; family Colletidae; genus Ptiloglossa; species Ptiloglossa arizonensis. The sequence continues at coordinate 314,217 of NW_027478806.1, forward strand.
CGACCGATCCGCAAAATTTCTGTTGCATCTGAAAGTAGAAACTCGCCCGATTACAACGGTATGCGCAGTTTTCCCCTAGGCGGTTCTAGTTATTCGTTTCAAGCATCAGAACTGCGCAAATTTTGAGTTTCTCAAGCGTTTCTTACCTTCAAACTGCCATATCTCGCGAACGGATTGACCGATCCGCAAAATTTCTGTTGCATCTGAAAGTAGAAACTCGCCCGATTACAACGGTATGCGCACTTTTCCCCTAGGCCGTACTAGTCACTCGTATCTAGCATCAGAACTGCGAAAATTTTGAGTTTCTCAAGCGTTTCTTACCTTCAAACTGCCATATCTCGCGAACGGATTGACCGATCCGCAAAATTTCTGTTGCATCTGAAAGTAGAAACTCGCCCGATTACAACGGTATGCGCACTTTTCCCCTACGCCGTTCTAGTCACTCGTATCTAGCATCAGAACTGCGAAAATTTTGAGTTTCTCAAGCGTTTCTTACCTTCAAACTGCCATATCTCGCGAACGGATTGACCGATCCGCAAAATTTCTGTTGCATCTGAAAGTAGAAACTCGCCCGATTACAACGGTATGCGCACTTTTCCCCTAAGCCGTTCTAGTTATTCGTTTCAAGCATCAGAACTGCGCAAATTTTGATTTTCTCAAGCGTCTCTTACCTCCAAACTGCCATATCTCGCGAACGGATTGAACAATCCGCAAAATTTCTGTTGCATCTGAAGGCAGACACTCGCCCGGTTACAACGGTATGCGCACTTTTCCCCTTGGCGGTTCTAGTTATTCGTTTCAAGCATTAGAACTGCTCAAATTTTGAGTTTCTCAAGCGTTTCTTACCTTCAAACTGCCATATCTCGCGAACGGACTGACCGATCCGCAAAATTTCTGTTGCATCTGAAAGTAGTTCCCCGCCCGATTACAACGGTATGCGCACTTTTCCCCTAGGCCGTTCTAGTTATTCGTTTCAAGCATCAGAACTGCGCAAATTTTGAGTTTCTCAAGCGTTTCTTACCTCCAAACTGCCATATCTCGCGAACGGATTGACCAATCCGAAAAATTTCTGTTGCATCTGAAAGTAGAAACTCGCTCGATTACAACGGTATGCGCACTTTTCCCCTAGGCCGTACTAGTTATTCGTTTCGAGCATCAGAACTGCGAAAATTTTGAGTTTCTCAAGCGTTTCTTACCTCCAAACTGCCATATCTCGCGATCGGATTGACCAATCCGCAAAATTTCTGTTGCATCTGAAAGTAGAGACTCGCCCGATTACAACGGTATGTGTAGTTTTCCCCTAGGCCGTTCCAGTTATTCGTTTCGAGCATCAGAACTGCGAAAATTTCGAGTTTCTCAAGCGTTTCTTGCATCCAAACTGCCATATCTCGCGAACGGATTGACCGATCCGCAAAATTTCTGTTGCATCTGAAAGTAGAGACTCGCCCGATTACAACGGTATGTGTAGTTTTCCCCTAGGCCGTTCCAGTTATTGGTTTCGAGCATCAGAACTGCGAAAATTTTGAGTTTCTCAAGCGTTACTTACCTCCAAACTGCCATATCTCGCGAACGGATTGACCAATCCGCAAAATTTCTGTTGCATCTGAAAGTAGAGACTCGCCCGATTACAACGGTATGTGTAGTTTTCCCCTAGGCCGTTCCAGTTATTCGTTTCGAGCATCAGAACTGCGAAAATTTCGAGTTTCTCAAGCGTTTCTTGCATCCAAACTGCCATATCTCGCGAACGGATTGACCGATCCGCAAAATTTCTGTTGCATCTGAAAGTAGAAACTCGCCCGATTACAACGGTATGCGCACTTTTCCCCTAGGCGGTTCTAGTTATTCGTTTCAAGCATCAGAACTGCGCAAATTTTGAGTTTCTCAAGCGTTTCTTACCTTCAAACTGCCATATCTCGCGAACGGATTGACCGATCCGCAAAATTTCTGTTGCATCTGAAAGTAGAAACTCGCCCGATTACAGCGGTATGCGCACTTTTCCCCTAGGCCGTACTAGTCACTCGTATCTAGCATCAGAACTGCGAAAATTTTGAGTTTCTCAAGCGTTTCTTACCTTCAAACTGCCATATCTCGCGAACGGATTGACCGATCCGCAAAATTTCTGTTGCATCTGAAAGTAGAAACTCGCCCGATTACAAAGGTATGCGCACTTTTCCCCTAGGCCGTTCTAGTTATTCGTTTCAAGCATCAGAACTGCGCAAATTTTGATTTTCTCAAGCGTCTCTTACCTCCAAACTGCCATATCTCGCGAACGGATTGAACAATCCGCAAAATTTCTGTTGCATCTGAAAGTAGAAACTCGCCCTATTACAACGGTGTGCGTACTTTTCCCCTATGCCGTTCTAGTTACTCGTTTCTAGCATCAGAACTGCGAAAATTTTGAGTTTCTCAAGCGTTTCTTACCTCCAAACTGCCATATCACGCGAACGGATTGACCAATCCGCAAAATTTCTGTTGCATCTGAAAGTAGAATCTCGCCCGATTACAACGGTATGCGCACTTTTCCCCTACGCCGTTCTAGTCACTCGTATCTAGCATCAGAACTGCGAAAATTTTGAGTTTCTCAAGCGTTTCTTACCTTCAAACTGCCATATCTCGCGAACGGATTGACCGATCCGCAAAATTTCTGTTGCATCTGAAAGTAGAAACTCGCCCGATTACAAAGGTATGCGCACTTTTCCCCTAAGCCGTTCTAGTTATTCGTTTCAAGCATCAGAACTGCGCAAATTTTGATTTTCTCAAGCGTGTCTTACCTCCAAACTGCCATATCTCGCGAACGGATTGAACAATCCGCAAAATTTCTGTTGCATCTGAAAGTAGAAACTCGCCCTATTACAACGGTATGCGTACTTTTCCCCTAGGCCGTTCTAGTTACTCGTTTCGAGCATCAGAACTGCGAAAATTTCGAGTTCCTCTAGCGTTTCTTACATCCAAACTGCCATATCTCGCGAACGGATTGGCCGATCCGCAAAATTTCTGTTGCATCTGAAAGTAGACACTCGCCCGATTACAACGGTATACGTTCTTCTCCCCTAGGCCGTTCTAGTCATTCGTTTCGAGCATCAGAACTGCGAAAATTTTGTGTTTCTCAAGCGTTTCTTATCTCCAAACTGCCATATCTCGCGAACGGATTGATCAATCCGAAAAATTTCTGTTGCATCTGAAAGTAGAAACTCGCCCGATTACAACGGTATGCGCACTTTTCCCCTAGGCCGTACTAGTTATTCGTTTCGAGCATCAGAACTGCGAAAATTTTGAGTTTCTCAAGCGTTTCTTATCACCAAACTGCCATATCTCGCGAACGGATTGATCAATCCGGAAAATTTCTGTTGCATCTGAAGGCAGACACTCGCCCGGTTACAACGGTATGCGCACTTTTCCCCTTGGCGGTTCTAGTTATTCGTTTCAAGCATTAGAACTGCTCAAATTTTGAGTTTCTCAAGCGTTTCTTACCTTCAAACTGCCATATCTCGCGAACGGACTGACCGATCCGCAAAATTTCTGTTGCATCTGAAAGTAGTTCCCCGCCCGATTACAACGGTATGCGCACTTTTCCCCTAGGCCGTTCTAGTTATTCGTTTCAAGCATCAGAACTGCGCAAATTTTGAGTTTCTCAAGCGTTTCTTACCTCCAAACTGCCATATCTCGCGAACGGATTGACCAATCCGCAAAATTTCTGTTGTATCTGAAAGTAGAAACTCGCCCGATTACAAAGGTGTGCGTACTTTTCCCCAAGGCCGTTCTAGTTACTTGTTTCTAGCATCAGAACTGCGAAAATTTTGAGTTTCTCAAGCGTTTCTTACCTCCAAACTGCCATATCTCGCGAACGGATTGACCAATCCGCAAAATTTCTGTTGCATCTGAAAGTAGAGTCTCGCCCGGTTACAACGGTATGTGTAGTTTTCCCCTAGGCCGTTCCAGTTATTCGTTTCGAGCATCAGAACTGCGAAAATTTTGAGTTTCTCAAGCGTTTCTTACCTCCAAACTGCCATATCACGCGAACGGATTGACCAATCCGCAAAATTTCTGTTGCATCTGAAAGTAGAATCTCGCCCGATTACAACGGTATGCGCACTTTTCCCCTACGCCGTTCTAGTCACTCGTATCTAGCATCAGAACTGCGAAAATTTTGAGTTTCTCAAGCGTTTCTTACCTTCAAACTGCCATATCTCGCGAACGGATTGACCGATCCGCAAAATTTCTGTTGCATCTGAAAGTAGAAACTCGCCCGATTACAAAGGTATGCGCACTTTTCCCCTAAGCCGTTCTAGTTATTCGTTTCAAGCATCAGAACTGCGCAAATTTTGATTTTCTCAAGCGTCTCTTACCTCCAAACTGCCATATCTCGCGAACGGATTGAACAATCCGCAAAATTTCTGTTGCATCTGAAAGTAGAAACTCGCCCTATTACAACGGTATGCGTACTTTTCCCCTAGGCCGTTCTAGTTACTCGTTTCGAGCATCAGAACTGCGAAAATTTCGAGTTCCTCTAGCGTTTCTTACATCCAAACTGCCATATCTCGCGAACGGATTGGCCGATCCGCAAAATTTCTGTTGCATCTGAAAGTAGACACTCGCCCGATTACAACGGTATACGTTCTTCTCCCCTAGGCCGTTCTAGTCATTCGTTTCGAGCATCAGAACTGCGAAAATTTTGTGTTTCTCAAGCGTTTCTTATCTCCAAACTGCCATATCTCGCGAACGGATTGATCAATCCGAAAAATTTCTGTTGCATCTGAAAGTAGAAACTCGCCCGATTACAACGGTATGCGCACTTTTCCCCTAGGCCGTACTAGTTATTCGTTTCGAGCATCAGAACTGCGAAAATTTTGAGTTTCTCAAGCGTTTCTTATCACCAAACTGCCATATCTCGCGAACGGATTGATCAATCCGGAAAATTTCTGTTGCATCTGAAGGCAGACACTCGCCCGGTTACAACGGTATGCGCACTTTTCCCCTTGGCGGTTCTAGTTATTCGTTTCAAGCATTAGAACTGCTCAAATTTTGAGTTTCTCAAGCGTTTCTTACCTTCAAACTGCCATATCTCGCGAACGGACTGACCGATCCGCAAAATTTCTGTTGCATCTGAAAGTAGTTCCCCGCCCGATTACAACGGTATGCGCACTTTTCCCCTAGGCCGTTCTAGTTATTCGTTTCAAGCATCAGAACTGCGCAAATTTTGAGTTTCTCAAGCGTTTCTTACCTCCAAACTGCCATATCTCGCGAACGGATTGACCAATCCGCAAAATTTCTGTTGTATCTGAAAGTAGAAACTCGCCCGATTACAAAGGTGTGCGTACTTTTCCCCAAGGCCGTTCTAGTTACTTGTTTCTAGCATCAGAACTGCGAAAATTTTGAGTTTCTCAAGCGTTTCTTACCTCCAAACTGCCATATCTCGCGAACGGATTGACCAATCCGCAAAATTTCTGTTGCATCTGAAAGTAGAGTCTCGCCCGGTTACAACGGTATGTGTAGTTTTCCCCTAGGCCGTTCCAGTTATTCGTTTCGAGCATCAGAACTGCGAAAATTTCGAGTTTCTCAAGCGTTTCTTACATCCAAACTGCCATATCTCGCGAACGTATTGACCGATCAGCAAAATTTCTGTTGCATCTGAAAGTAGAAACTCGCCCGATTACAACGGTATGCCCACTTTTCCCCTAGGCCGTTCTAGTTATTCGTTTCAAGCATCAGAACTGCGCAAATTTTGAGTTTCTCAAGCGTTTCTTACTCTCAAACTGCCATATCTCGCGAACGGATTGACCGATCCGCAAAATTTCTGTTGCATCTGAAAGTAGAAACTCGCCCGATTACAAAGGTATGCGCACTTTTCCCCTAGGCGGCTCTAGTTATTCGTTTCGAGCATCAGAACTGCGAAAATTTTGAGTTTCTCAAGCGTTTCTTACTTCCAAACTGCCATATCTCGCGAACGGATTGACCGATCCGCAAAATTTCTGTTGCATCTGAAAGTAGAAACTCGCCCGATTACAACGGTATGTGTAGTTTTCCCCAAGGCCGTTCCAGTTATTCGTTTCGAGCATCAGAACTGCGAAAATTTCGAGTTTCTCTAGCGTTTCTTACATCCAAACTGCCATATCTCGCGAACGGATTGGCCGATCCGCAAAATTTCTGTTGCATCTGAAAGTAGACACTCGCCCGATTACAACGGTATACGTTCTTCTCCCCTAGGCCGTTCTAGTCATTCGTTTCGAGCATCAGAACTGCGAAAATTTTGAGTTTCTCAAGCGTTTCTTATCTCCAAACTGCCATATCTCGCGAACGGATTGATCAATCCGAAAAATTTCTGTTGCATCTGAAAGTAGAAACTCGCTCGATTACAACGGTATGCTCACTTTTCCCCTAGGCCGTACTAGTTATTCGTTTCGAGCATCAGAACTGCGAAAATTTTGAGTTTCTCAAGCGTTTCTTACCTCCAAACTGCCATATCTCGCGAACGGATTGACCAATCCGCAAAATTTCTGTTGCATCTGAAAGTAGAGACTCGCCCGATTACAACGGTATGTGTAGTTTTCCCCTAGGCCGTTCCAGTAATTCGTTTCGAGCATCAGAACTGCGAAAATTTCGAGTTTCTCAAGCGTTTCTTGCATCCAAACTGCCATATCTCGCGAACGGACTGACCGATCCGCAAAATTTCTGTTGCATCTGAAAGTAGAAACTCGCCCGATTACAAAGGTATGCGCACTTTTCCCCTAGGCCGTTCTAGTTATTCGTTTCAAGCATCAGAACTGCGCAAATTTTGATTTTCTCAAGCGTCTCTTACCTCCAAACTGCCATATCTCGCGAACGGATTGAACAATCCGCAAAATTTCTGTTGCATCTGAAAGTAGAAACTCGCCCTATTACAACGGTATGCGTACTTTTCCCCTAGGCCGTTCTAGTTACTCGTTTCTAGCATCAGAACTGCGAAAATTTTGAGTTTCTCAAGCGTTTCTTACCTCCAAACTGCCATATCTCGCGAACGGATTGACCAATCCGCAAAATTTCTGTTGCATCTGAAAGTAGAGACTCGCCCGATTACAACGGTATGTGTAGTTTTCCCCTAGGCCGTTCCAGTTATTGGTTTCGAGCATCAGAACTGCGAAAATTTCGAGTTTCTCAAGCGTTTCTTACATCCAAACTGCCATATCTCGCGAACGGATTGACCGATCCGCAAAATTTCTGTTGCATCTGAAAGTAGAAACTCGCCCGATTACAACGGTATGTGTAGTTTTCCCCTAGGCCGTTCCAGCTATTCGTTTCGAGCATCAGAACTGCGAAAATTTTGAGTTTCTCAAGCGTTTCTTGCATCCAAACTGCCATATCTCGCGAACGGACTGACCGATCCGCAAAATTTCTGTTGCATCTGAAAGTAGAAACTCGCCCGATTACAAAGGTATGCGCACTTTTCCCCTAGGCCGTTCTAGTTATTCGTTTCAAGCATCGGAACTGCGCAAATTTTGATTTTCTCAAGCGTCTCTTACCTCCAAACTGCCATATCTCGCGAACGGATTGAACAATCCGCAAAATTTCTGTTGCATCTGAAAGTAGAAACTCGCCCTATTACAACGGTATGCGTACTTTTCCCCTAGGCCGTTCTAGTTACTCGTTTCTAGCATCAGAACTGCGAAAATTTTGAGTTTCTCAAGCGTTTCTTACCTCCAAACTGCCATATCTCGCGAACGGATTGACCAATCCGCAAAATTTCTGTTGCATCTGAAAGTAGAGACTCGCCCGATTACAACGGTATGTGTAGTTTTCCCCTAGGCCGTTCCAGTTATTGGTTTCGAGCATCAGAACTGCGAAAATTTCGAGTTTCTCAAGCGTTTCTTACATCCAAACTGCCATATCTCGCGAACGGATTGACCGATCCGTAAAATTTCTGTTGCATCTGAAAGTAGAAACTCGCCCGATTACAACGGCATGTGTAGTTTTCCCCTAGGCCGTTCCAGTTATTGGTTTCGAGCATCAGAACTGCGAAAATTTCGAGTTTCTCAAGCGTTTCTTACATCCAAACTGCCATATCTCGCGAACGGATTGACCGATCCGCAAAATTTCTGTTGCATCTGAAAGTAGAATCTCGCCCGATTACAACGGTATGCGCACTTTTCCCCTACGCCGTTCTAGTTACTCGTTTCTAGCATCAGAACTGCGAAAACTTTGAGTTTCTCAAGCGTTTCTTATCTCCAAACTGCCATATCTCGCGAACGGATTGATCAATCCGAAAAATTTCTGTTGAATCTGAATGTAGAAACTCGCCCGATTACAACGGTATGCGCACTTTTCCCCTAGGCCGTACTAGTTATTCGTTTCGAGCATCAGAACTGCGAAAATTTTGAGTTTCTCAAGCGTTTCTTATCACCAAACTGCCATATCTCGCGAACGGATTGATCAATCCGGAAAATTTCTGTTGCATCTGAAGGCAGACACTCGCCCGGTTACAACGGTATGCGCACTTTTCCCCTTGGCGGTTCTAGTTATTCGTTTCAAGCATTAGAACTGCTCAAATTTTGAGTTTCTCAAGCGTTTCTTACCTTCAAACTGCCATATCTCGCGAACGGACTGACCGATCCGCAAAATTTCTGTTGCATCTGAAAGTAGTTCCCCGCCCGATTACAACGGTATGCGCACTTTTCCCCTAGGCCGTTCTAGTTATTCGTTTCAAGCATCAGAACTGCGCAAATTTTGAGTTTCTCAAGCGTTTCTTACCTCCAAACTGCCATATCTCGCGAACGGATTGACCAATCCGCAAAATTTCTGTTGTATCTGAAAGTAGAAACTCGCCCGATTACAAAGGTGTGCGTACTTTTCCCCAAGGCCGTTCTAGTTACTTGTTTCTAGCATCAGAACTGCGAAAATTTTGAGTTTCTCAAGCGTTTCTTACCTCCAAACTGCCATATCTCGCGAACGGATTGACCAATCCGCAAAATTTCTGTTGCATCTGAAAGTAGAGTCTCGCCCGATTACAACGGTATGTGTAGTTTTCCCCTAGGCCGTTCCAGTTATTCGTTTCGAGCATCAGAACTGCGAAAATTTCGAGTTTCTCAAGCGTTTCTTACATCCAAACTGCCATATCTCGCGAACGTATTGACCGATCAGCAAAATTTCTGTTGCATCTGAAAGTAGAAACTCGCCCGATTACAACGGTATGCCCACTTTTCCCCTAGGCCGTTCTAGTTATTCGTTTCAAGCATCAGAACTGCGCAAATTTTGAGTTTCTCAAGCGTTTCTTACTCTCAAACTGCCATATCTCGCGAACGGATTGACCGATCCGCAAAATTTCTGTTGCATCTGAAAGTAGAAACTCGCCCGATTACAAAGGTATGCGCACTTTTCCCCTAGGCGGTTCTAGTTATTCGTTTCGAGCATCAGAACTGCGAAAATTTTGAGTTTCTCAAGCGTTTCTTACTTCCAAACTGCCATATCTCGCGAACGGATTGACCGATCCGCAAAATTTCTGTTGCATCTGAAAGTAGACACTCGCCCGATTACAAAGGTATGCGCACTTTTCCCCTAGGCCGTTCTAGTTATTCGTTTCAAGCATCAGAACTGCGCAAATTTTGATTTTCTCAAGCGTCTCTTACCTCCAAACTGCCATATCTCGCGAACGGATTGAACAATCCGCAAAATTTCTGTTGCATCTGAAAGTAGAAACTCGCCCTATTACAACGGTATGCGTACTTTTCCCCTAGGCCGTTCTAGTTACTCGTTTCTAGAATCAGAACTGCGAAAATTTTGAGTTTCTCAAGCGTTTCTTACCTCCAAACTGCCATATCTCGCGAACGGATTGACCAATCCGCAAAATTTCTGTTGCATCTGAAAGTAGAGACTCGCCCGATTACAACGGTATGTGTAGTTTTCCCCTAGGCCGTTCCAGTTATTGGTTTCGAGCATCAGAACTGCGAAAATTTCGAGTTTCTCAAGCGTTTCTTACATCCAAACTGCCATATCTCGCGAACGGATTGACCGATCCGCAAAATTTCTGTTGCATCTGAAAGTAGAAACTCGCCCGATTACAACGGTATGTGTAGTTTTCCCCTAGGCCGTTCCAGCTATTCGTTTCGAGCATCAGAACTGCGAAAATTTTGAGTTTCTCAAGCGTTTCTTGCATCCAAACTGCCATATCTCGCGAACGGATTGACCGATCCGCAAAATTTCTGTTGCATCTGAAAGTAGAATCTCGCCCGATTACAACGGTATGCTCACTTTTCCCCTACGCCGTTCTAGTTACTCGTTTCTAGCATCAGAACTGCGAAAACTTTGAGTTTCTCAAGCGTTTCTTATTTCCAAACTGCCATATCTCGCGAACGGATTGATCAATCCGCAAAATTTCTGTTGCATCTGAAAGTAGAAACTCGCCCGATTACAACGGTATGCGTACTTCTCCCCTAGGCCGTTCTAGTTATTCATTTCGAGCATCAGAACTGCGAAAATTTTGAGTTTCTCAAGCGTTTCTTACTTCCAAACTGCCGCATCTCGCGAACGGATCGACCAATCCGCAAAATTTCTGTTGCATCTGAAAGTAGAAACTCGCCCGATTACAACGGTATGTGTAGTTTTCCCCTAGGCCGTTCCAGCTATTCGTTTCGAGCATCAGAACTGCGAAAATTTTGAGTTTCTCAAGCGTTTCTTACCTCCAAACTGCCATATCTCGCGAACGGATTGACCAATCGGCAAAATTTCTGTTGCAACTGAAAGTAGAGACTCGCCCGATTACAACGGTATGTGTAGTTTTCCCCTAGGCCGTTCCAGTTATTCGTTTCGAGCACCAGAACTGCGAAAATTTCGAGTTTCTCAAGCGTTTCTTGCATCCAAACTGCCATATCTCGCGAACGGATTGACCGATCCGCAAAATTTCTGTTGCATCTGAAAGTAGAAACTCGCCCGATTACAACGGTATGCGCACTTTTCCCCTGGGCCGTTCTAGTTATTCGTTTCGAGCATCAGAACTGCGAAAATTTTGAGTTTCTAAAGCGTTTCTTATCTCCAAACTGCCATGTCGCGCGAACGGATTGATCATTCCGCAAAATTTCTGTTGCTTGTGAAAGTAGAAACTCGCCCGATTACAACGGTATGCGTACTTCTCCCCTAGGCCGTTCTAGTCATTCGTTTCGAGCATCAGAACTGCGCAAATTTTGAGTTTCTCAAGCGTTTCTTATCACCAAACGGCCATATCTCGCGAACGGATTGATCAATCCGGAAAATTTCTGTTGCATCTGAAGGTAGACACTCGCCCGGTTACAACGGTATGCGCACTTTTCCCCTTGGCGGTTCTAGTTATTCGTTTCAAGCATCAGAACTGCGAAAATTTCGAGTTTCTCAAGCGTTTCTTGCATCCAAACTGCCATATCTCGCGAACGGATTGACCGATCCGCAAAATTTCTGTTGCATCTGAAAGTAGAAACTCGCCCGATTACAACGGTATGCGCACTTTTCCCCTAGGCGGTTCTAGTTATTCGTTTCAAGCATCAGAACTGCGCAAATTTTGAGTTTCTCAAGCGTTTCTTACCTTCAAACTGCCATATCTCGCGAACGGATTGACCGATCCGCAAAATTTCTGTTGCATCTGAACGTAGAATCTCGCCCGATTACAACGGTATGCGCACTTTTCCCCTACGCCGTTCTAGTCACTCGTATCTAGCATCAGAACTGCGAAAATTTTGAGTTTCTCAAGCGTTTCTTACCTCCAAACTGCCATATCTCGCGAACGGTTTGAACAATCCGCAAAATTTCTGTTGCATCTGAAAGTAGAAACTCGCCCTATTACAACGGTATGCGTACTTTTCCCCTAGGCCGTTCTAGTTACTCGTTTCTAGCATCAGAACTGCGAAAATTTTGAGTTTCTCAAGCGTTTCTTACCTCCAAACTGCCATATCTCGCGAACGGATTGACCAATCCGCAAAATTTCTGTTGCATCTGAAAGTAGAGACTCGCCCGATTACAACGCTATGTGTAGTTTTCCCCTAGGCCGTTCCAGTTATTGGTTTCGAGCATCAGAACTGCGAAAATTTCGAGTTTCTCAAGCGTTTCTTACATCCAAACTGCCATATCTCGCGAACGGATTGACCGATCCGCAAAATTTCTGTTGCATCTGAAAGTAGAAACTCGCCCGATAACAACGGTATGTGTAGTTTTCCCCTAGGCCGTTCCAGCTATTCGTTTCGAGCATCAGAACTGCGAAAATTTTGAGTTTCTCAAGCGTTTCTTGCATCCAAACTGCCATATCTCGCGAACGGATTGACCGATCCGCAAAATTTCTGTTGCATCTGAAAGTAGAATCTCGCCCGATTACAACGGTATGCGCACTTTTCCCCTACGCCGTTCTAGTTACTCGTTTCTAGCATCAGAACTGCGAAAACTTTGAGTTTCTCAAGCGTTTCTTATTTCCAAACTGCCATATCTCGCGAACGGATTGATCAATCCGCAAAATTTCTGTTGCATCTGAAAGTAGAAACTCGCCCGATTACAACGGTATGCGTACTTCTCCCCTAGGCCGTTCTAGTTATTCATTTCGAGCATCAGAACTGCGAAAATTTTGAGTTTCTCAAGCGTTTCTTACTTCCAAACTGCCGCATCTCGCGAACGGATCGACCAATCCTCAAAATTTCTGTTGCATCTGAAAGTAGAAACTCGCCCGATTACAACGGTATGTGTAGTTTTCCCCTAGGCCGTTCCAGCTATTCGTTTCGAGCATCAGAACTGCGAAAATTTTGAGTTTCTCAAGCGTTTCTTACCTCCAAACTGCCATATCTCGCGAACGGATTGACCAATCCGCAAAATTTCTGTTGCATCTGAAAGTAGAGACTCGCCCGATTACAACGGTATGTGTAGTTTTCCCCTAGGCCGTTCCAGTTATTCGTTTCGAGCATCAGAACTGCGAAAATTTCGAGTTTCTCAAGCGTTTCTTGCATCCAAACTGCCATATCTCGCGAACGGATTGACCGATCCGCAAAATTGCTATTGCATCTGAAAGTAGAAACTCGCCCGATTACAACGGTATGCGCACTTTTCCCCTGGGCCGTTCTAGTTATTCGTTTCGAGCATCAGAACTGCGAAAATTTTGAGTTCCTAAAGCGATTCTTATCTCCAAACTGCCATGTCGCGCGAACGGATTGATCAATCCGCAAAATTTCTGTTGCTTGTGAAAGTAGAAACTCGCCCGATTACAACGGTATGCGTACTTCTCCCCTAGGCCGTTCTAGTCATTCGTTTCGAGCATCAGAACTGCGCAAATTTTGAGTTTCTCAAGCGTTTCTTACCTCCAAACTGCCATATCTCGCGAACGGATTGAACAATCCGCAAAATTTCTGTTGCATCTGAAAGTAGAAACTCGCCCGATTACAACGGTATGCGCACTTTTCCTCTGGGCCGTTCTAGTTATTCGTTTCGAGCATCAGAACTGCGAAAATTTTGAGTTTCTAAAGCGTTTCTTATTTCCAAACTGCCATGTCTCGCGAACGGATTGATCAATCCGCAAAATTTCTGTTGCTTGTGAAAGTAGAAACTCGCCCGATTACAACGGTATGCGTACTTCTCCCCTAGGCCGTTCTAGTCATTCGTTTCGAGCATCAGAACTGCGAAAATTTTGAGTTTCTCAAGCGTTTCTTATCACCAAACTGCCATATCTCGCGAACGGATTGATCAATCCGGAAAATTTCTGTTGCATCTGAAGGTAGACACTCGCACGGTTACAACGGTGTGCGCACTTTTCCCCTTGGCGGTTCTAGTTATTCGTTTCAAGCATCAGAACTGCGAAAATTTCGAGTTTCAAAAGCGTTTCTTGCATCCAAACTGCCATATCTCGCGAACGGATTGACCGATCCGCAAAATTTCTGTTGCATCTGAAAGTAGTTCCCCGCCCGATTACAACGGTATGCGCACTTTTCCCCTAGGCCGTTCTAGTTATTCGTTTCAAGCATCAGAACTGCGCAAATTTTGAGTTTCTCAAGCGTTTCTTACCTCCAAACTGCCATATCTCGCGAACGGATTGACCAATCCGCAAAATTTCTGTTGTATCTGAAAGTAGAAACTCGCCCGATTACAAAGGTGTGCGTACTTTTCCCCAAGGCCGTTCTAGTTACTTGTTTCTAGCATCAGAACTGCGAAAATTTTGAGTTTCTCAAGCGTTTCTTACCTCCAAACTGCCATATCTCGCGAACGGATTGACCAATCCGCAAAATTTCTGTTGCATCTGAAAGTAGAGTCTCGCCCGATTACAACGGTATGTGTAGTTTTCCCCTAGGCCGTTTCAGTTATTCGTTTCGAGCATCAGAACTGCGAAAATTTCGAGTTTCTCAAGCGTTTCTTACATCCAAACTGCCATATCTCGCGAACGTATTGACCGATCAGCAAAATTTCTGTTGCATCTGAAAGTAGAAACTCGCCCGATTACAACGGTATGCCCACTTTTCCCCTAGGCCGTTCTAGTTATTCGTTTCAAGCATCAGAACTGCGAAAATTTTGAGTTTCTCAAGCGTTTCTTACCCTCAAACTGCCATATCTCGCGAACGGATTGACCGATCCGCAAAATTTCTGTTGCATCTGAAAGTAGAAACTCGCCCGATTACAACGGTATGCGCACTTTTCCCCTAGGCGGTTCTAGTTATTCGTTTCGAGCATCAGAACTGCGAAAATTTTGAGTTTCTCAAGCGTTTCTTACCTCCAAACTGCCATATCTCGCGAACGGATTGACCGATCCGCAAAATTTCTGTTGCATCTGAAAGTAGAAACTCGCCCGATTACAACGGTATGTGTAGTTTTCCCCAAGGCCGTTCCAGTTATTCGTTTCGAGCTTCAGAACTGCGAAAATTTCGAGTTTCTCTAGCGTTTCTTACATCCAAACTGCCATATCTCGCGAACGGATTGGCCGATTCGCAAAATTTCTGTTGCATCTGAAAGTAGAGACTCGCCCGATTACAACGGTATGTGTAGTTTTCCCCTAGGCCGTTCCAGTTATTGGTTTCGAGCATCAGAAGTGCGAAAATTTTGAGTTTATCAAGCGTTTCTTACCTCCAAACTGCCATATCTCGCGAACGGATTGACCAATCCGCAAAATTTCTGTTGCATCTGAAAGTAGAGACTCGCCCGATTACAACGGTATGTGTAGTTTTCCCCTAGGCCGTTCCAGTTATTCGTTTCGAGCATCAGAACTGCGAAAATTTCGAGTTTCTCAAGCGTTTCTTGCATCCAAACTGCCATATCTCGCGAACGGATTGACCGATCCGCAAAATTTCTGTTGCATCTGAAAGCAGAAACTCGCCCGATTACAACGGTATGCGCACTTTTCCCCTAGGCGGTTCTAGTTATTCGTTTCAAGCATCAGAACTGCGCAAATTTTGAGTTTCTCAAGCGTTTCTTACCTTCAAACTGCCATATCTCGCGAACGGATTGACCGATCCGCAAAATTTCTGTTGCATCTGAAAGTAGAATCTCGCCCGATTACAACGGTATGCGCACTTTTCCCCTACGCCGTTCTAGTCACACGTATCTAGCATCAGAACTGCGAAAATTTTGAGTTTCTCAAGCGTTTCTTACCTTCAAACTGCCATATCTCGCGAACGGATTGACCGATCCGCAAAATTTCTGTTGCATCTGAAAGTAGAAACTCGCCCGATTACAAAGGTATGCGCACTTTTCCCCTAGGCCGTTCTAGTTATTCGTTTCAAGCATCAGAACTGCGCAAATTTTGATTTTCTCAAGCGTCTCTTACCTCCAAACTGCCATATCTCGCGAACGGATTGAACAATCCGCAAAATTTCTGTTGCATCTGAAAGTAGAAACTCGCCCTATTACTACGGTGTGCGTACTTTTCCCCTAGGCCGTTCTAGTTACTCGTTTCTAGCATCAGAACTGCGAAAATTTTGAGTTTCTCAAGCGTTTCTTACCTCCAAACTGCCATATCTCGCGAACGGATTGACCAATCCGCAAAATTTCTGTTGCATCTGAAAGTAGAATCTCGCCCGATTACAACGGTATGCGCACTTTTCCCCTACGCCGTTCTAGTCACTCGTATCTAGCATCAGAACTGCGAAAATTTTGAGTTTCTCAAGCGTTTCTTACCTTCAAACTGCCATATCTCGCGAACGGATTGACCGATCCGCAAAATTTCTGTTGCATCTGAAAGTAGAAACTCGCCCGATTACAAAGGTATGCGCACTTTTCCCCTAGGCCGTTCTAGTTATTCGTTTCAAGCATCAGAACTGCGCAAATTTTGATTTTCTCAAGCGTCTCTTACCTCCAAACTGCCATATCTCGCGAACGGATTGAACAATCCGCAAAATTTCTGTTGCATCTGAAAGTAGAAACTCGCCCTATTACAACGGTATGCGCACTTTTCCCCTAGGCCGTTCTAGTTACTCGTTCCTAGCATCAGAACTGCGAAAATTTTGAGTTTCTCAAGCGTTTCTTACCTCCAAACTGCCATATCTCGCGAACGGATTGACCAATCCGCAAAATTTCTGTTACATCTGAAAGTAGAGACTCGCCCGATTACAACGGTATGTGTAGTTTTCCCCTAGGCCGTTCCAGTTATTGGTTTCGAGCATCAGAACTGCGAAAATTTCGAGTTTCTCAAGCGTTTCTTACATCCAAACTGCCATATCTCGCGAACGGATTGACCGATCCGCAAAATTTCTGTTGCATCTGAAAGAAGAAACTCGCCCGATTACAACGGTATGTGTAGTTTTCCCCTAGGCCGTTCCAGCTATTCGTTTCGAGCATCAGAACTGCGAAAATTTTGAGTTTCTCAAGCGTTTCTTGCATCCAAACTGCCATATCTCGCGAACGGATTGACCGATCCGCAAAATTTCTGTTGCATCTAAAAGTAGAATCTCGCCCGATTACAACGGTATGCGCACTTTTCCCCTACGCCGTTCTAGTTACTCGTTTCTAGCATCAGAACTGCGAAAACCTTGAGTTTCTCAAGCGTTTCTTATTTCCAAACTGCCATATCTCGCAAACGGATTGATCAATCCGAAAAATTTCTGTTGCATCTGAAAGTAGAAACTCGTCCGATTACAACGGTATGTGTAGTTTTCCCCAAGGCCGTTCCAGTTATTCGTTTCGAGCATCAGAACTGCGAAAATTTCGAGTTTCTCTAGCGTTTCTTACATCCAAACTGCCATATCTCGCGAACGGATTGGCCGATCCGCAAAATTTCTGTTGCATCTGAAAGTAGACACTCGCCCGATTACAACGGTATACGTTCTTCTCCCCTAGGCCGTTCTAGTCATTCGTTTCGAGCATCAGAACTGCGAAAATTTTGTGTTTCTCAAGCGTTTCTTATCTCCAAACTGCCATATCTCGCGAACGGATTGATCAATCCGAAAAATTTCTGTTGCATCTGAAAGTAGAAACTCGCCCGATTACAACGGTATGCGCACTTTTCCCCTAGGCCGTACTAGTTATTCGTTTCGAGCATCAGAACTGCGAAAATTTTGAGTTTCTCAAGCGTTTCTTATCACCAAACTGCCATATCTCGCGAACGGATTGATCAATCCGGAAAATTTCTGTTGCATCTGAAGGCAGACACTCGCCCGGTTACAACGGTATGCGCACTTTTCCCCTTGGCGGTTCTAGTTATTCGTTTCAAGCATTAGAACTGCTCAAATTTTGAGTTTCTCAAGCGTTTCTTACCTTCAAACTGCCATATCTCGCGAACGGACTGACCGATCCGCAAAATTTCTGTTGCATCTGAAAGTAGTTCCCCGCCCGATTACAACGGTAAGCGCACTTTTCCCCTAGGCCGTTCTAGTTATTCGTTTCAAGCATCAGAACTGCGCAAATTTTGAGTTTCTCAAGCGTTTCTTACCTCCAAACTGCCATATCTCGCGAACGGATTGACCAATCCGCAAAATTTCTGTTGTATCTGAAAGTAGAAACTCGCCCGATTACAAAGGTGTGCGTACTTTTCCCCAAGGCCGTTCTAGTTACTTGTTTCTAGCATCAGAACTGCGAAAATTTTGAGTTTCTCAAGCGTTTCTTACCTCCAAACTGCCATATCTCGCGAACGGATTGACCAATCCGCAAAATTTCTGTTGCATCTGAAAGTAGAGTCTCGCCCGATTACAACGGTATGTGTAGTTTTCCCCTATGCCGTTCAAGTTATTCGTTTCGAGCATCAGAACTGCGAAAATTTCGAGTTTCTCAAGCGTTTCTTACATCCAAACTGCCATATCTCGCGAACGTATTGACCGATCAGCAAAATTTCTGTTGCATCTGAAAGTAGAAACTCGCCCGATTACAACGGTATGCCCACTTTTCCCCTAGGCCGTTCTAGTTATTCGTTTCAAGCATCAGAACTGCGCAAATTTTGAGTTTCTCAAGCGTTTCTTACTCTCAAACTGCCATATCTCGCGAACGGATTGACCGATCCGCAAAATTTCTGTTGCATCTGAAAGTAGAAACTCGCCCGATTACAAAGGTATGCGCACTTTTCCCCTAGGCGGTTCTAGTTATTCGTTTCGAGCATCAGAACTGCGAAAATTTTGAGTTTCTCAAGCGTTTCTTACTTCCAAACTGCCATATCTCGCGAACGGATTGACCGATCCGCAAAATTTCTGTTGCATCTGAAAGTAGAAACACGCCCGATTACAACGGTATGTGTAGTTTTCCCCAAGGCCGTTCCAGTTATTCGTTTCGAGCATCAGAACTGCGAAAATTTCGAGTTTCTCTAGCGTTTCTTACATCCAAACTGCCATATCTCGCGAACGGATTGGCCGATCCGCAAAATTTCTGTTGCATCTGAAAGTAGACACTCGCCCGATTACAACGGTATACGTTCTTCTCCCCTAGGCCGTTCTAGTCATTCGTTTCGAGCATCAGAACTGCGAAAATTTTGAGTTTCTCAAGCGTTTCTTATCTCCAAACTGCCATATCTCGCGAACGGATTGATCAATCCGAAAAATTTCTGTTGCATCTGAAAGTAGAAACTCGCTCGATTACAACGGTATGCGCACTTTTCCCCTAGGCCGTACTAGTTATTCGTTTCGAGCATCAGAACTGCGAAAATTTTGAGTTTCTCAAGCGTTTCTTATCACCAAACTGCCATATCTCGCGAACGGATTGATCAATCCGGAAAATTTCTGTTGCATCTGAAGGCAGACACTCGCCCGATTACAACGGTATGTGTAGTTTTCCCCTAGGCCGTTCCAGTTATTCGTTTCGAGCATCAGAACTGCGAAAATTTCGAGTTTCTCAAGCGTTTCTTGCATCCAAACTGCCATATCTCGCGAACGGACTGACCGATCCGCAAAATTTCTGTTGCATCTGAAAGTAGAAACTCGCCCGATTACAAAGGTATGCGCACTTTTCCCCTAGGCCGTTCTAGTTATTCGTTTCAAGCATCAGAACTGCGCAAATTTTGATTTTCTCAAGCGTCTCTTACCTCCAAACTGCCATATCTCGCGAACGGATTGAACAATCCGCAAAATTTCTGTTGCATCTGAAAGTAGAAACTCGCCCTATTACAACGGTATGCGTACTTTTCCCCTTCGCCGTTCTAGTTACTCGTTTCTAGCATCAGAACTGCGAAAACCTTGAGTTTCTCAAGCGTTTCTTATCTCCAAACTGCCATATCTCGCGAACGGATTGATCAATCCGAAAAATTTCTGTTGTATCTGAAAGTAGAAACTCGCCCGATTACAACGGTATGCGCACTTTTCCCCTAGGCCGTACTAGTTATTCGTTTCGAGCATCAGAACTGCGAAAATTTTGAGTTTCCCAAGCGTTTCTTATCACCAAACTGCCATATCTCGCGAACGGATTGATCAATCCGGAAAATTTCTGTTGCATCTGAAGGCAGACACTCGCCCGGTTACAACGGTATGCGCACTTTTCCCCTTGGCGGTTCTAGTTATTCGTTTCAAGCATTAGAACTGCTCAAATTTTGAGTTTCTCAAGCGTTTCTTACCTTCAAACTGCCATATCTCGCGAACGGACTGACCGATCCGCAAAATTTCTGTTACATCTGAAAGTAGTTCCCCGCCCGATTACAACGGTATGCGCACTTTTCCCCTAGGCCGTTCTAGTTATTCGTTTCAAGCATCAGAACTGCGCAAATTTTGAGTTTCTCAAGCGTTTCTTACCTCCAAACTGCCATATCTCGCGAACGGATTGACCAATCCGCAAAATTTCTGTTGTATCTGAAAGTAGAAACTCGCCCGATTACAAAGGTGTGCGTACTTTTCCCCAAGGCCGTTCTAGTTACTTGTTTCTAGCATCAGAACTGCGAAAATTTTGAGTTTCTCAAGCGTTTCTTACCTCCAAACTGCCATATCTCGCGAACGGATCGACCAATCCGCAAAATTTCTGTTGCATCTGAAAGTAGAGTCTCGCCCGATTACAACGGTATGTGTAGTTTTCCCCTAGGCCGTTCCAGTTATTCGTTTCGAGCATCAGAACTGCGAAAATTTCGAGTTTCTCAAGCGTTTCTTACATCCAAACTGCCATATCTCGCGAACGTATTGACCGATCAGCAAAATTTCTGTTGCATCTGAAAGTAGAAACTCGCCCGATTACAACGGTATGCCCACTTTTCCCCTAGGCCGTTCTAGTTATTCGTTTCAAGCATCAGAACTGCGCAAATTTTGAGTTTCTCAAGCGTTTCTTACTTCCAAACTGCCATATCTCGCGAACGGATTGACGGATCCGCAAAATTTCTGTTGCATCTGAAAGTAGAAACTCGCCCGATTACAACGGTATGTGTAGTTTTCCCCAAGGCCGTTCCAGTTATTCGTTTCGAGCATCAGAACTGCGAAAATTTCGAGTTTCTCTAGCGTTTCTTACATCCAAACTGCCATATCTCGCGAACGGATTGGCCGATCCGCAAAATTTCTGTTGCATCTGAAAGTAGACACTCGCCCGATTACAACGGTATACGTTCTTCTCCCCTAGGCCGTTCTAGTCATTCGTTTCGAGCATCAGAACTGCGAAAATTTTGAGTTTCTCAAGCGTTTCTTATCTCCAAACTGCCATATCTCGCGAACGGATTGATCAATCCGAAAAATTTCTGTTGCATCTGAAAGTAGAAACTCGCTCGATTACAACGGTATGCTCACTTTTCCCCTAGGCCGTACTAGTTATTCGTTTCGAGCATCAGAACTGCGAAAATTTTGAGTTTCTCAAGCGTTTCTTACCTCCAAACTGCCATATCTCGCGAACGGATTGACCAATCCGCAAAATTTCTGTTGCATCTGAAAGTAGAGACTCGCCCGATTACAACGGTATGTGTAGTTTTCCCCTAGGCCGTTCCAGTTATTCGTTTCCAGCATCAGAACTGCGAAAATTTCGAGTTTCTCAAGCGTTTCTTGCATCCAAACTGCCATATCTCGCGAACGGACTGACCGATCCGCAAAATTTCTGTTGCATCTGAAAGTAGAAACTCGCCCGATTACAAAGGTATGCGCACTTTTCCCCTAGGCCGTTCTAGTTATTCGTTTCAAGCATCAGAACTGCGCAAATTTTGATTTTCTCAAGCGTCTCTTACCTCCAAACTGCCATATCTCGCGAACGGATTGAACAATCCGCAAAATTTCTGTTGCATCTGAAAGTAGAAACTCGCCCTATTACAACGGTATGCGTACTTTTCCCCTAGGCCGTTCTAGTTACTCGTTTCTAGCATTAGAACTGCGAAAATTTTGAGTTTCTCAAGCGTTTCTTACCTCCAAACTGCCATATCTCGCGAACGGATTGACCAATCCGCAAAATTTCTGTTGCATCTGAAAGTAGAGACTCGCCCGATTACAACGGTATGTGTAGTTTTCCCCTAGGCCGTTCCAGTTATTGGTTTCGAGCATCAGAACTGCGAAAATTTCGAGTTTCTCAAGCGTTTCTTACATCCAAACTGCCATATCTCGCGAACGGATTGACCGATCCGCAAAATTTCTGTTGCATCTGAAAGTAGAAACTCGCCCGATTACAACGGTATGTGTAGTTTTCCCCTAGGCCGTTCCAGCCATTCGTTTCGAGCATCAGAACTGCGAAAATTTTGAGTTTCTCAAGCGTTTCTTGCATCCAAACTGCCATATCTCGCGAACGGATTGACCGATCCGCAAAATTTCTGTTGCATCTGAAAGTAGAATCTCGCCCGATTACAACGGTATGCGCACTTTTCCCCTACGCCGTTCTAGTTACTCGTTTCTAGCATCAGAACTGCGAAAACTTTGAGTTTCTCAAGCGTTTCTTATCTCCAAACTGCCATATCTCGCGAACGGATTGATCAATCCGAAAAATTTCTGTTGCATCTGAAAGTAGAAACTCGCCCGATTACAACGGTATGCGCACTTTTCCCCTAGGCCGTACTAGTTATTCGTTTCGAGCATCAGAACTGCGAAAATTTTGAGTTTCTCAAGCGTTTCTTATCACCAAACTGCCATATCTCGCGAACGGATTGATCAATCCGGAAAATTTCTGTTGCATCTGAAGGCAGACACTCGCCCGGTTACAACGGTATGCGCACTTTTCCCCTTGGCGGTTCTCGTTATTCGTTTCAAGCATTAGAACTGCTCAAATTTTGAGTTTCTCAAGCGTTTCTTACCTTCAAACTGCCATATCTCGCGAACGGACTGACCGATCCGCAAAATTTCTGTTGCATCTGAAAGTAGTTCCCCGCCCGATTACAACGGTATGCGCACTTTTCCCCTAGGCCGTTCTAGTTATTCGTTTCAAGCATCAGAACTGCGCAAATTTTGAGTTTCTCAAGCGTTTCTTACCTCCAAACTGCCATATCTCGCGAACGGATTGACCAATCCGCAAAATTTCTGTTGTATCTGAAAGTAGAAACCCGCCCGATTACAAAGGTGTGCGTACTTTTCCCCAAGGCCGTTCTAGTTACTTGTTTCTAGCATCAGAACTGCGAAAATTTTGAGTTTCTCAAGCGTTTCTTACCTCCAAACTGCCATATCTCGCGAACGGATTGACCAATCCGCAAAATTTCTGTTGCATCTGAAAGTAGAGTCTCGCCCGATTACAACGGTATGTGTAGTTTTCCCCTAGGCCGTTCCAGTTATTCGTTTCGAGCATCAGAACTGCGAAAATTTCGAGTTTCTCAAGCGTTTCTTACATCCAAACTGCCATATCTCGCGAATGTATTGACCGATCAGCAAAATTTCTGTTGCATCTGAAAGTAGAAACTCGCCCGATTACAACGGTATGCCCACTTTTCCCCTAGGCCGTTCTAGTTATTCGTTTCGAGCATCAGAACTGCGAAAATTTCGAGTTTCTCTAGCGTTTCTTACATCCAAACTGCCATATCTCGCGAACGGATTGGCCGATCCGCAAAATTTCTGTTGCATCTGAAAGTAGACACTCGCCCGATTACAACGGTATACGTTCTTCTCCCCTAGGCCGTTCTAGTCATTCGTTTCGAGCATCAGAACTGCGAAAATTTTGAGTTTCTCAAGCGTTTCTTATCTCCAAACTGCCATATCTCGCGAACGGATTGATCAATCCGAAAAATTTCTGTTGCATCTGAAAGTAGAAACTCGCTCGATTACAACGGTATGCTCACTTTTCCCCTAGGCCGTACTAGTTATTCGTTTCGAGCATCAGAACTGCGAAAATTTTGAGTTTCTCAAGCGTTTCTTACCTCCAAACTGCCATATCTCGCGAACGGATTGACCAATCCGCAAAATTTCTGTTGCATCTGAAAGTAGAGACTCGCCCGATTACAACGGTATGTGTAGTTTTCCCCTAGGCCGTTCCAGTTATTCGTTTCGAGCATCAGAACTGCGAAAATTTCGAGTTTCTCAAGCGTTTCTTGCATCCAAACTGCCATATCTCGCGAACGGATTGAACAATCCGCAAAATTTCTGTTGCATCTGAAAGTAGAAACTCGCCCTATTACAACGGTATGCGTACTTTTCCCCTAGGCCGTTCTAGTTACTCGTTTCTAGCATCAGAACTGCGAAAATTTTGAGTTTCTCAAGCGTTTCTTACCTCCAAACTGCCATATCTCGCGAACGGATTGACCAATCCGCAAAATTTCTGTTGCATCTGAAAGTAGAGACTCGCCCGATTACAACGGTATGTGTAGTTTTCCCCTAGGCCGTTCCAGTTATTGGTTTCGAGCATCAGAACTGCGAAAATTTCGAGTTTCTCAAGCGTTTCTTACATCCAAACTGCCATATCTCGCGAACGGATTGACCGATCCGCAAAATTTCTGTTGCATCTGAAAGTAGAAACTCGCCCGATTACAACGGTATGCCCACTTTTCCCCTAGGCCGTTCTAGTTATTCGTTTCAAGCATCAGAACTGCGCAAATTTTGAGTTTCTCAAGCGTTTCTTACTCTCAAACTGCCATATCTCGCGAACGGATTGACCGATCCGCAAAATTTCTGTTGCATCTGAAAGTAGAAACTCGCCCGATTACAAAGGTATGCGCACTTTTCCCCTAGGCGGTTCTAGTTATTCGTTTCGAGCATCAGAACTGCGAAAATTTTGAGTTTCTCAAGCGTTTCTTACTTCCAAACTGCCATATCTCGCGAACGGATTGACCGATCCGCAAAATTTCTGTTGCATCTGAAAGTAGAAACTCGCCCGATTACAACGGTATGTGTAGTTTTCCCCAAGGCCGTTCCAGTTATTCGTTTCGAGCATCAGAACTGCGAAAATTTCGAGTTTCTCTAGCGTTTCTTACATCCAAACTGCCATATCTCGCGAACGGATTGGCCGATCCGCAAAATTTCTGTTGCATCTGAAAGTAGACACTCGCCCGATTACAACGGTATACGTTCTTCTTCCCTAGGCCGTTCTAGTCATTCGTTTCGAGCATCAGAACTGCGAAAATTTTGAGTTTCTCAAGCGTTTCTTATCTCCAAACTGCCATATCTCGCGAACGGATTGATCAATCCGAAAAATTTCTGTTGCATCTGAAAGTAGAAACTCGCTCGATTACAACGGTATGCTCACTTTTCCCCTAGGCCGTACTAGTTATTCGTTTCGAGCATCAGAACTGCGAAAATTTTGAGTTTCTCAAGCGTTTCTTACCTCCAAACTGCCATATCTCGCGAACGGATTGACCAATCCGCAAAATTTCTGTTGCATCTGAAAGTAGAGACTCGCCCGATTACAACGGTATGTGTAGTTTTCCCCTAGGCCGTTCCAGTTATTCGTTTCGAGCATCAGAACTGCGAAAATTTCGAGTTTCTCAAGCGTTTCTTGCATCCAAACTGCCATATCTCGCGAACGGATTGACCGATCCGCAAAATTTCTGTTGCATCTGAAAGTAGAAACTCGCCCGATTACAAAGGTATGCGCACTTTTCCCCTAGGCCGTTCTAGTTATTCGTTTCAAGCATCAGAACTGCGCAAATTTTGATTTTCTCAAGCGTCTCTTACCTCCAAACTGCCATATCTCGCGAACGGATTGAACAATCCGCAAAATTTCTGTTGCATCTGAAAGTAGAAACTCGCCCTATTACAACGGTATGTGTAGTTTTCCCCTAGGCCGTTCCAGCTATTCGTTTCGAGCATCAGAACTGCGAAAATTTTGAGTTTCTCAATCGTTTCTTACATCCAAACGGCCATATCTCGCGAACGGATTGACCAATCCGCATGATTTCTGTTGCATCTGAAAGTAGAAACTCGCCCGATTACATCGGTATGCGTACTTTTCCCCTAGGCCGTTCTAGTTATTCGTTTCGAGCATCAGAACTGCGAAAATTTTGAGTTTCTAAAGCGTTTCTTATCTCCAAACTGCCATGTCGCGCGAACGGATTGATCAATCCGCAAAATTTCTGTTGCTTGTGAAAGTAGAAACTCGCCCGATTACAACGGTATGCGTACTTCTCCCCTAGGCCGTTCTAGTCATTCGTTTCGAGCATCAGAACTGCGCAAATTTTGAGTTTCTCAAGCGTTTCTTATCACCAAACGGCCATATCTCGCGAACGGATTGATCAATCCGGAAAATTTCTGTTGCATCTGAAGGTAGACACTCGCCCGGTTACAACGGTATGCGCACTTTTCCCCTTGGCGGTTCTAGTTATTCGTTTCAAGCATCAGAACTGCGAAAATTTCGAGTTTCTCAAGCGTTTCTTGCATCCAAACTGCCATATCTCGCGAACGGATTGACCGATCCGCAAAATTTCTGTTGCATCTGAAAGTAGAAACTCGCCCGATTACAACGGTATGCGCAGTTTTCCCCTAGGCGGTTCTAGTTATTCGTTTCAAGCATCAGAACTGCGCAAATTTTGAGTTTCTCAAGCGTTTCTTACCTTCAAACTGCCATATCTCGCGAACGGATTGACCGATCCGCAAAATTTCTGTTGCATCTGAAAGTAGAATCTCGCCCGATTACAACGGTATGCGTACTTTTCCCCTAGGCCGTTCTAGTTACTCGTTTCTAGCATCAGAACTGCGAAAATTTTGAGTTTCTCAAGCGTTTCTTACATCCAAACTGCCATATCTCGCGAACGGATTGACCGATCCGCAAAATTTCTGTTGCATCTGAAAGTAGAAACTCGCCCGATTACAACGGTATGCGCACTTTTCCCCTACGCCGTTCTAGTTACTCGTTTCTAGCATCAGAACTGCGAAAACTTTGAGTTTCTCAAGCGTTTCTTATGTCCAAACTGCCATATCTCGCGAACGGATTGATCAATCCGCAAAATTTCTGTTGCATCTGAAAGTAGAAACTCGCCCGATTACAACGGTATGCGTACTTCTCCCCTAGGCCGTTCTAGTTATTCATTTCGAGCATCAGAACTGCGAAAATTTTGAGTTTCTCAAGCGTTTCTTACTTCCAAACTGCCGCATCTCGCGAACGGATCGACCAATCCGCAAAATTTCTGTTGCATCTGAAAGTAGAATCTCGCCCGATTACAACGGTATGTGTAGTTTTCCCCTAGGCCGTTCCAGCTATTCGTTTCGAGCATCAGAACTGCGAAAATTTTGAGCTTCTCAAGCGTTTCTTGCATCCAAACTGCCATATCTCGCGAACGGATTGACCGATCCGCAAAATTTCTGTTGCATCTGAAAGTAGAATCTCGCCCGATTACAACGGTATGCCCACTTTTCCCCTACGCCGTTCTAGTTACTCGTTTCTAGCATCAGAACTGCGAAAACTTTGAGTTTCTCAAGCGTTTCTTATCTCCAAACTGCCATATCTCGCGAACGGATTGATCAATCCGCAAAATTTCTGTTGCATCTGAAAGTAGAAACTCGCCCGATTACAACGGTATGCGTACTTCTCCCCTAGGCCGTTCTAGTTATTCATTTCGAGCATCAGAACTGCGAAAATTTTGAGTTTCTCAAGCGTTTCTTACTTCCAAACTGCCGCATCTCGCGAACGGATCGACCAATCCGCAAAATTTCTGTTGCATCTGAAAGTAGAAACTCGCCCGATTACAACGGTATGTGTAGTTTTCCCCTAGGCCGTTCCAGCTATTCGTTTCGAGCATCAGAACTGCGAAAATTTTGAGTTTCTCAAGCGTTTCTTGCATCCAAACTGCCATATCTCGCGAACGGATTGATCAATCCGCAAAATTTCTGTTGCTTGTGAAAGTAGAAACTCGCCCGATTACAACGGTATGCGTACTTCTCCCCTAGGCCGTTCTAGTCATTCGTTTCGAGTATCAGAACTGCGCAAATTTTGAGTTTCTCAAGCCTTTCTTACCTCCAAACTGCCATATCTCGCGAACGGATTGAACAATCCGCAAAGTTTCTGTTGCATCTGAAAGTAGAAACTCGCCCGATTACAACGGTATGCGCACTTTTCCTCTGGGCCGTTCTAGTTATTCGTTTCGAGCATCAGAACTGCGAAAATTTTGAGTTTCTAAAGCGTTTCTTATTTCCAAACTGCCATGTCTCGCGAACGGATTGATCAATCCGCAAAATTTCTGTTGCTTGTGAAAGTAGAAACTCACCCGATTACAACGGTATGCGTACTTCTCCCCTAGGCCGTTCTAGTCATTCGTTTCGAGCATCAGAACTGCGAAAATTTTGAGTTTCTCAAGCGTTTCTTATCACCAAACTGCCATATCTCGCGAACGGATTGATCAATCCGGAAAATTTCTGTTGCATCTGAAGGTAGACACTCGCCCGGTTACAACGGTATGCGCACTTTTCCCCTTGGCGGTTCTAGTTATTCGTTTCAAGCATCAGAACTGCGAAAATTTCGAGTTTCTCAAGCGTTTCTTGCATCCAAACTGCCATATCTCGCGAACGGATTGACCGATCCGCAAAATTTCTGTTGCATCTGAAAGTAGAGACTCGCCCGATTACAACGGTATGTGTAGTTTTCCCCTAGGCCGTTCCAGTTATTCGTTTCGAGCATCAGAACTGCGAAAATTTCGAGTTTCTCAAGCGTTTCTTGCATCCAAACTGCCATATCTCGCGAACGGATTGACCGATCCGCAAAATTTCTGTTGCATCTGAAAGTAGAAACTCGCCCCATTACAACGGTATGCGCACTTTTCCCCTAGGCGGTTCTAGTTATTCGTTTCAAGCATCAGAACTGCGCAAATTTTGAGTTTCTCAAGCGTTTCTTACATCCAAACTGCCATATCTCGCGAACGGATTGGCCGATCCGCAAAATTTCTGTTGCATCTGAAAGTAGACACTCGCCCGATTACAACGGTATGCGTTCTTCTCCCCTAAGCCGTTCTAGTCATTCGTTTCGAGCATCAGAACTGCGAAAATTTTGAGTTTCTCAAGCGTTTCTTATCGCCAAACTGCCATATCTCGCGAACGGATTGATCAATCCGAAAAATTTCTGTTGCATCTGAAAGTAGAAACTCGCTCGATTACAACGGTATGCTCACTTTTCCCCTAGGCCGTACTAGTTATTCGTTTCGAGCATCAGAACTGCGAAAATTTTGAGTTTCTCAAGCGTTTCTTACCTCCAAACTGCCATATCTCGCGAACGGATTGACCAATCCGCAAAATTTCTGTTGCATCTGAAAGTAGAGACTCGCCCGATTACAACGGTATGTGTAGTTTTCCCCTAGGCCGTTCCAGTTATTCGTTTCGAGCATCAGAACTGCGAAAATTTCGAGTTTCTCAAGCGTTTCTTGCATCCAAACTGCCATATCTCGCGAACGGATTGACCGATCCGCAAAATTTCTGTTGCATCTGAAAGTAGAGACTCGCCCGATTACAACGGTATGTGTAGTTTTCCCCTAGGCCGTTCCAGTTATTCGTTTCGAGCATCAGAACTGCGAAAATTTCGAGTTTCTCAAGCGTTTCTTGCATCCAAACTGCCATATCTCGCGAACGGATTGACCGATCCGCAAAATTTCTGTTGCATCTGAAAGTAGAAACTCGCCCCATTACAACGGTATGCGCACTTTTCCCCTAGGCGGTTCTAGTTATTCGTTTCAAGCATCAGAACTGCGCAAATTTTGAGTTTCTCAAGCGTTTCTTACATCCAAACTGCCATATCTCGCGAACGGATTGGCCGATCCGCAAAATTTCTGTTGCATCTGAAAGTAGACACTCGCCCGATTACAACGGTATACGTTCTTCTCCCCTAAGCCGTTCTAGTCATTCGTTTCGAGCATCAGAACTGCGAAAATTTTGAGTTTCTCAAGCGTTTCTTATCTCCAAACTGCCATATCTCGCGAACGGATTGATCAATCCGAAAAATTTCTGTTGCATCTGAAAGTAGAAACTCGCTCGATTACAACGGTATGCTCACTTTTCCCCTAGGCCGTACTAGTTATTCGTTTCGAGCATCAGAACTGCGAAAATTTTGAGTTTCTCAAGCGTTTCTTACCTCCAAACTGCCATATCTCGCGAACGGATTGACCAATCCGCAAAATTTCTGTTGCATCTGAAAGTAGAGACTCGCCCGATTACAACGGTATGCGCACTTTTCCCCTAGGCCGTTCTAGTTATTCGTTTCAAGCATCAGAACTGCGAAAATTTTGAGTTTCTCAAGCGTTTCTTACCTCCAAACTGCCATATCTCGCGAACGGATTGACCGATCCGCAAAATTTCTGTTGCATCTGAAAGTAGAAACTCGCCCGATTACAAGGGTATGCGCACTTTTCCCCTAGGCCGTTCTAGTTATTCGTTTCAAGCATCAGAACTGCGCAAATTTTGATTTTCTCAAGCGTCTCTTACCTCCAAACTGCCATATCTCGCGAACGGTTTGAACAATCCGCAAAATTTCTGTTGCATCTGAAAGTAGAAACTCGCCCTATTACAACGGTATGCGTACTTTTCCCCTAGGCCGTTCCAGCTATTCGTTTCGAGCATCAGAACTGCGAAAATTTTGAGTTTCTCAAGCGTTTCTTGCATCCAAACTGCCATATCTCGCGAACGGATTGACCGATCCGCAAAATTTCTGTTGCATCTGAAAGTAGAATCTCGCCCGATTACAACGGTATGCCCACTTTTCCCCTACGCCGTTCTAGTTACTCGTTTCTAGCATCAGAACTGCGAAAACTTTGAGTTTCTCAAGCGTTTCTTATCTCCAAACTGCCATATCTCGCGAACGGATTGATCAATCCGCAAAATTTCTGTTGCATCTGAAAGTAGAAACTCGCCCGATTACAACGGTATGCGTACTTCTCCCCTAGGCCGTTCTAGTTATTCATTTCGAGCATCAGAACTGCGAAAATTTTGAGTTTCTCAAGCGTTTCTTACTTCCAAACTGCCGCATCTCGCGAACGGATCGACCAATCCGCAAAGTTTCTGTTGCATCTGAAAGTAGAAACTCGCCCGATTACAACGGTATGTGTAGTTTTCCCCTAGGCCGTTCCAGCTATTCGTTTCGAGCATCAGAACTGCGAAAATTTTGAGTTTCTCAAGCGTTTCTTACCTCCAAACTGCCATATCTCGCGAACGGATTGACCAATCCGCAAAATTTCGGTTGCATCTGAAAGTAGAGACTCGCCCGATTACAACGGTATGTGTAGTTTTCCCCTAGGCCGTTCCAGTTATTCGTTTCGAGCATCAGATCTGCGAAAATTTCGAGTTTCTCAAGCGTTTCTTGCATCCAAACTGCCATATCTCGCGAACGGATTGACCGATCCGCAAAATTGCTGTTGCATCTGAAAGTAGAAACTCGCCCGATTACAACGGTATGCGCACTTTTCCCCTGGGCCGTTCTAGTTATTCGTTTCGAGCATCAGAACTGCGAAAATTTTGAGTTTCTAAAGCGTTTCTTATCTCCAAACTGCCATGTCGCGCGAACGGATTGATCAGTCCGCAAAATTTCTGTTGCTTGTGAAAGTAGAAACTCGCCCGATTACAACGGTATGCGTACTTCTCCCCTAGGCCGTTCTAGTCATTCGTTTCGAGTATCAGAACTGCGCAAATTTTGAGTTTCTCAAGCGTTTCTTACCTCCAAACTGCCATATCTCGCGAACGGATTGAACAATCCGCAAAGTTTCTGTTGCATCTGAAAGTAGAAACTCGCCCGATTACAACGGTATGCGCACTTTTCCTCTGGACCGTTCTAGTTATTCTTTTCGAGCATCAGAACTGCGAAAATTTTGAGTTTCTAAAGCGTTTCTTATTTCCAAACTGCTATGTCTCGCGAACGGATTGATCAATCCGCAAAATTTCTGTTGCTTGTGAAAGTAGAAACTCGCCCGATTACAACGGTATGCGTACTTCTCCCCTAGGCCGTTCTAGTCATTCGTTTCGAGCATCAGAACTGCGAAAATTTTGAGTTTCTCAAGCGTTTCTTATCACCAAACTGCCATATCTCGCGAACGGATTGATCAATCCGGAAAATTTCTGTTGCATCTGAAGGTAGACACTCGCCCGGTTACAACGGTATGCGCACTTTTCCCCTTGGCGGTTCTAGTTATTCGTTTCAAGCATCAGAACTGCGAAAATTTCGAGTTTCTCAAGCGTTTCTTGCATCCAAACTGCCATATCTCGCGAACGGATTGACCGATCCGCAAAATTTCTGTTGCATCTGAAAGTAGAGACTCGCCCGATTACAACGGTATGTGTAGTTTTCCCCTAGGCCGTTCCAGTTATTCGTTTCGAGCATCAGAACTGCGAAAATTTCGAGTTTCTCAAGCGTTTCTTGCATCCAAACTGCCATATCTCGCGAACGGATTGACCGATCCGCAAAATTTCTGTTGCATCTGAAAGTAGAAACTCGCCCCATTACAACGGTATGCGCACTTTTCCCCTAGGCGGTTCTAGTTATTCGTTTCAAGCATCAGAACTGCGCAAATTTTGAGTTTCTCAAGCGTTTCTTACATCCAAACTGCCATATCTCGCGAACGGATTGGCCGATCCGCAAAATTTCTGTTGCATCTGAAAGTAGACACTCGCCCGATTACAACGGTATACGTTCTTCTCCCCTAGGCCGTTCTAGTCATTCGTTTCGAGCATCAGAACTGCGAAAATTTTGAGTTTCTCAAGCGTTTCTTATCTCCAAACTGCCATATCTCGCGAACGGATTGATCAATCCGAAAAATTTCTGTTGCATCTGAAAGTAGAAACTCGCTCGATTACAACGGTATGCTCACTTTTCCCCTAGGCCGTACTAGTTATTCGTTTCGAGCATCAGAACTGCGAAAATTTTGAGTTTCTCAAGCGTTTCTTACCTCCAAACTGCCATATCTCGCGAACGGATTGACCAATCCGCAAAATTTCTGTTGCATCTGAAAGTAGAGACTCGCCCGATTACAACGGTATGTGTAGTTTTCCCCTAGGCCGTTCCAGTTATTCGTTTCGAGCATCAGAACTGCGAAAATTTTGAGTTTCTCAAGCGTTTCTTACCTCCAAACTGCCATATCTCGCGAACGGATTGACCGATCCGCAAAATTTCTGTTGCATCTGAAAGTAGAAACTCGCCCGATTACAAAGGTATGCGCACTTTTCCCCTAGGCCGTTCTAGTTATTCGTTTCAAGCATCAGAACTGCGAAAATTTTGAGTTTCTCAAGCGTTTCTTACCTCCAAACTGCCATATCTCGCGAACGGATTGACCGATCCGCAAAATTTCTGTTGCATCTGAAAGTAGAAACTCGCCCGATTACAAGGGTATGCGCACTTTTCCCCTAGGCCGTTCTAGTTATTCGTTTCAAGCATCAGAACTGCGCAAATTTTGATTTTCTCAAGCGTCTCTTACCTCCAAACTGCCATATCTCGCGAACGGTTTGAACAATCCGCAAAATTTCCGTTGCATCTGAAAGTAGAAACTCGCCCTATTACAACGGTATGCGTACTTTTCCCCTAGGCCGTTCTAGTTACTCGTTTCTAGCATCAGAACTGCGAAAATTTTGAGTTTCTCAAGCGTTTCTTACCTCCAAACTGCCACATCTCGCGAACGGATTGACCAATCCGCAAAATTTCTGTTGCATCTGAAAGTAGAGACTCGCCCGATTACAACGGTATGTGTAGTTTTCCCCTAGGCCGTTCCAGTTATTGGTTTCGAGCATCAGAACTGCGAAAATTTCGAGTTTCTCAAGCGTTTCTTACATCCAAACTGCCATATCTCGCGAACGGATTGACCGATCCGCAAAATTTCTGTTGCATCTGAAAGTAGAAACTCGCCCGATTACAACGGTATGTGTAGTTTTCCCCTAGGCCGTTCCAGCTATTCGTTTCGAGCATCAGAACTGCGAAAATTTTGAGTTTCTCAAGCGTTTCTTGCATCCAAACTGCCATATCTCGCGAACGGATTGACCGATCCGCAAAATTTCTGTTGCATCTGAAAGTAGAATCTCGCCCGATTACAACGGTATGCGCACTTTTCCCCTACGCCGTTCTAGTTACTCGTTTCTAGCATCAGAACTGCGAAAACTTTGAGTTTCTCAAGCGTTTCTTATTTCCAAACTGCCATATCTCGCGAACGGATTGATCAATCCGCAAAATTTCTGTTGCATCTGAAAGTAGAAACTCGCCCGATTACAACGGTATGCGTACTTCTCCCCTAGGCCGTTCTAGTTATTCATTTCGAGCATCAGAACTGCGAAAATTTTGAGTTTCTCAAGCGTTTCTTACTTCCAAACTGCCGCATCTCGCGAACGGATCGACCAATCCGCAAAATTTCTGTTGCATCTGAAAGTAGAAACTCGCCCGATTACAACGGTATGTGTAGTTTTCCCCTAGGCCGTTCCAGCTATTCGTTTCGAGCATCAGAACTGCGAAAATTTTGAGTTTCTCAAGCGTTTCTTACCTCCAAACTGCCATATCTCGCGAACGGATTGACCAATCCGCAAAATTTCTGTTGCATCTGAAAGTAGAGACTCGCCCGATTACAACGGTATGTGTAGTTTTCCCCTAGGCCGTTCCAGTTATTCGTTTCGAGCATCAGAACTGCGAAAATTTCGAGTTTCTCAAGCGTTTCTTGCATCCAAACTGCCATATCTCGCGAACGGATTGACCGATCCGCAAAATTGCTGTTGCATCTGAAAGTAGAATCTCGCCCGATTACAACGGTATGCGCACTTTTCCCCTACGCCGTTCTAGTTACTCGTTTCTAGCATCAGAACTGCGAAAACTTTGAGTTTCTCAAGCGTTTCTTATTTCCAAGCTGCCATATCTCGCGAACGGATTGATCAATCCGCAAAATTTCTGTTGCATCTGAAAGTAGAAACTCGCCCGATTACAACGGTATGCGCACTTTTCCCCTGGGCCGTTCTAGTTATTCGTTTCGAGCATCAGAACTGCGAAAATTTTGAGTTTCTAAAGCGTTTCTTATCTCCAAACTGCCATGTCGCGCGAACGGATTGATCAATCCGCAAAATTTCTATTGCTTGTGAAAGTAGAAACTCGCCCGATTACAACGGTATGCGTACTTCTCCCCTAGGCCGTTCTAGTCATTCGTTTCGAGCATCAGAACTGCGCAAATTTTGAGTTTCTCAAGCGTTTCTTATCACCAAACTGCCATATCTCGCGAACGGATTGATCAATCCGGAAAATTTCTGTTGCATCTGAAGGTAGACACTCGCCCGGTTACAACGGTATGCGCACTTTTCCCCTTGGCGGTTCTAGTTATTCGTTTCAAGCATCAGAACTGCGAAAATTTCGAGTTTCTCAAGCGTTTCTTGCATCCAAACTGCCATATCTCGCGAACGGATTGACCGATCCGCAAAATTTCTGTTGCATCTGAAAGTAGAAACTCGCCCGATTACAACGGTATGCGCACTTTTCCCCTAGGCGGTTCTAGTTATTCGTTTCAAGCATCAGAACTGCGCAAATTTTGAGTTTCTCAAGCGTTTCTTACCTTCAAACTGCCATATCTCGCGAACGGATTGACCGATCCGCAAAATTTCTGTTGCATCTGAAAGTAGAATCTCGCCCGATTACAACGGTATGCGCACTTTACCCCTACGCCGTTCTAGTCACTCGTATCTAGCATCAGAACTGCGAAAATTTTGAGTTTCTCAAGCGTTTCTTACCTCCAAACTGCCATATCTCGCGAACGGATTGAACAATCCGCAAAATTTCTGTTGCATCTGAAAGTAGAAACTCGCCCTATTACAACGGTATGCGTACTTTTCCCCTAGGCCGTTCTAGTTACTCGTTTCTAGCATCAGAACTGCGAAAATTTTGAGTTTCTCAAGCGTTTCTTACCTCCAAACTGCCATATCTCGCGAACGGATTGACCAATCCGCAAAATTTCTGTTGCATCTGAAAGTAGAGACTCGCCCGATTACAACGGTAGGTGTAGTTTTCCCCTAGGCCGTTCCAGTTATTGGTTTCGAGCATCAGAACTGCGAAAATTTCGAGTTTCTCAAGCGTTTCTTGCATCCAAACTGCCATATCTCGCGAACGGATTGACCGATCCGCAAAATTGCTGTTGCATCTGAAAGTAGAAACTCGCCCGATTACAACGGTATGCGCACTTTTCCCCTGGGCCGTTCTAGTTATTCGTTTCGAGCATCAGAACTGCGAAAATTTTGAGTTTCTAAAGCGTTTCTTATCTCCAAACTGGCATGTCGCGCGAACGGATTGATCAATCCGCAAAATTTCTGTTGCTTGTGAAAGTAGAAACTCGCCCGATTACAACGGTATGCGTACTTCTCCCCTAGGCCGTTCTAGTCATTCGTTTCGAGCATCAGAACTGCGCAAATTTTGAGTTTCTCAAGCGTTTCTTACCTCCAAACTGCCATATCTCGCGAACGGATTGAACAATCCGCAAAATTTCTGTTGCATTTGAAAGTAGAAACTCGCCCGATTACAACGGTATGCGCACTTTTCCTCTGGGCCGTTCTAGTTATTCGTTTCGAGCATCAGAACTGCGAAAATTTTGAGTTTCTAAAGCGTTTCTTATCTCCAAACTGCCATGTCTCGCGAACGGATTGATCAATCCGCAAAATTTCTGTTGCTTGTGAAAGTAGAAACTCGCCCGATTACAACGGTATGCGTACTTCTCCCCTAGGCCGTTCTAGTCATTCGTTTCGAGCATCAGAACTGCGAAAACTTTGAGTTTCTCAAGCGTTTCTTATTTCCAAACTGCCATATCTCGCGAACGGATTGATCAATCCGCAAAATTTCTGTTGCATCTGAAAGTAGAAACTCGCCCGATTACAACGGTATGCGTACTTCTCCCCTAGGCCGTTCTAGTTATTCATTTCGAGCATCAGAACTGCGAAAATTTTGAGTTTCTCAAGCGTTTCTTACTTCCAAACTGCCGCATCTCGCGAACGGATCGACCAATCCGCAAAATTTCTGTTGCATCTGAAAGTAGAAACTCGCCCGATTACAACGGTATGTGTAGTTTTCCCCTAGGCCGTTCCAGCTATTCGTTTCGAGCATCAGAACTGCGAAAATTTTGAGTTTCTCAAGCGTTTCTTACCTCCAAACTGCCATATCTCGCGAACGGATTGACCAATCCGCAAAATTTCTGTTGCATCTGAAAGTAGAGACTCGCCCGATTACAACGGTATGTGTAGTTTTCCCCTAGGCCGTTCCAGTTATTGGTTTCGAGCATCAGAACTGCGAAAATTTCGAGTTTCTCAAGCGTTTCTTACATCCAAACTGCCATATCTCGCGAACGGATTGACCGATCCGCAAAATTTCTGTTGCATCTGAAAGTAGAAACTCGCCCGATTACAACGGTATGTGTAGTTTTCCCCTAGGCCGTTCCAGCTATTCGTTTCGAGCATCAGAACTGCGAAAATTTTGAGTTTCTCAAGCGTTTCTTGCATCCAAACTGCCATATCTCGCGAACGGATTGACCGATCCGCAAAATTTCTGTTGCATCTGAAAGTAGAATCTCGCCCGATTACAACGGTATGCGCACTTTTCCCCTACGCCGTTCTAGTTACTCGTTTCTAGCATCAGAACTGCGAAAACTTTGAGTTTCTCAAGCGTTTCTTATTTCCAAACTGCCATATCTCGCGAACGGATTGATCAATCCGCAAAATTTCTGTTGCATCTGAAAGTAGAAACTCGCCCGATTACAACGGTATGCGTACTTCTCCCCTAGGCCGTTCTAGTTATTCATTTCGAGCATCAGAACTGCGAAAATTTTGAGTTTCTCAAGCGTTTCTTACTTCCAAACTGCCGCATCTCGCGAACGGATCGACCAATCCGCAAAATTTCTGTTGCATCTGAAAGTAGAAACTCGCCCGATTACAACGGTATGTGTAGTTTTCCCCTAGGCCGTTCCAGCTATTCGTTTCGAGCATCAGAACTGCGAAAATTTTGAGTTTCTCAAGCGTTTCTTACCTCCAAACTGCCATATCTCGCGAACGGATTGACCAATCCGCAAAATTTCTGTTGCATCTGAAAGTAGAGACTCGCCCGATTACAACGGTATGTGTAGTTTTCCCCTAGGCCGTTCCAGTTATTCGTTTCGAGCATCAGAACTGCGAAAATTTCGAGTTTCTCAAGCGTTTCTTGCATCCAAACTGCCATATCTCGCGAACGGATTGACCGATCCGCAAAATTGCTGTTGCATCTGAAAGTAGAATCTCGCCCGATTACAACGGTATGCGCACTTTTCCCCTACGCCGTTCTAGTTACTCGTTTCTAGCATCAGAACTGCGAAAACTTTGAGTTTCTCAAGCGTTTCTTATTTCCAAGCTGCCATATCTCGCGAACGGATTGATCAATCCGCAAAATTTCTGTTGCATCTGAAAGTAGAAACTCGCCCGATTACAACGGTATGCGCACTTTTCCCCTGGGCCGTTCTAGTTATTCGTTTCGAGCATCAGAACTGCGAAAATTTTGAGTTTCTAAAGCGTTTCTTATCTCCAAACTGCCATGTCGCGCGAACGGATTGATCAATCCGCAAAATTTCTATTGCTTGTGAAAGTAGAAACTCGCCCGATTACAACGGTATGCGTACTTCTCCCCTAGGCCGTTCTAGTCATTCGTTTCGAGCATCAGAACTGCGCAAATTTTGAGTTTCTCAAGCGTTTCTTATCACCAAACTGCCATATCTCGCGAACGGATTGATCAATCCGGAAAATTTCTGTTGCATCTGAAGGTAGACACTCGCCCGGTTACAACGGTATGCGCACTTTTCCCCTTGGCGGTTCTAGTTATTCGTTTCAAGCATCAGAACTGCGAAAATTTCGAGTTTCTCAAGCGTTTCTTGCATCCAAACTGCCATATCTCGCGAACGGATTGACCGATCCGCAAAATTTCTGTTGCATCTGAAAGTAGAAACTCGCCCGATTACAACGGTATGCGCACTTTTCCCCTAGGCGGTTCTAGTTATTCGTTTCAAGCATCAGAACTGCGCAAATTTTGAGTTTCTCAAGCGTTTCTTACCTTCAAACTGCCATATCTCGCGAACGGATTGACCGATCCGCAAAATTTCTGTTGCATCTGAAAGTAGAATCTCGCCCGATTACAACGGTATGCGCACTTTACCCCTACGCCGTTCTAGTCACTCGTATCTAGCATCAGAACTGCGAAAATTTTGAGTTTCTCAAGCGTTTCTTACCTCCAAACTGCCATATCTCGCGAACGGATTGAACAATCCGCAAAATTTCTGTTGCATCTGAAAGTAGAAACTCGCCCTATTACAACGGTATGCGTACTTTTCCCCTAGGCCGTTCTAGTTACTCGTTTCTAGCATCAGAACTGCGAAAATTTTGAGTTTCTCAAGCGTTTCTTACCTCCAAACTGCCATATCTCGCGAACGGATTGACCAATCCGCAAAATTTCTGTTGCATCTGAAAGTAGAGACTCGCCCGATTACAACGGTAGGTGTAGTTTTCCCCTAGGCCGTTCCAGTTATTGGTTTCGAGCATCAGAACTGCGAAAATTTCGAGTTTCTCAAGCGTTTCTTGCATCCAAACTGCCATATCTCGCGAACGGATTGACCGATCCGCAAAATTGCTGTTGCATCTGAAAGTAGAAACTCGCCCGATTACAACGGTATGCGCACTTTTCCCCTGGGCCGTTCTAGTTATTCGTTTCGAGCATCAGAACTGCGAAAATTTTGAGTTTCTAAAGCGTTTCTTATCTCCAAACTGGCATGTCGCGCGAACGGATTGATCAATCCGCAAAATTTCTGTTGCTTGTGAAAGTAGAAACTCGCCCGATTACAACGGTATGCGTACTTCTCCCCTAGGCCGTTCTAGTCATTCGTTTCGAGCATCAGAACTGCGCAAATTTTGAGTTTCTCAAGCGTTTCTTACCTCCAAACTGCCATATCTCGCGAACGGATTGAACAATCCGCAAAATTTCTGTTGCATTTGAAAGTAGAAACTCGCCCGATTACAACGGTATGCGCACTTTTCCTCTGGGCCGTTCTAGTTATTCGTTTCGAGCATCAGAACTGCGAAAATTTTGAGTTTCTAAAGCGTTTCTTATCTCCAAACTGCCATGTCTCGCGAACGGATTGATCAATCCGCAAAATT
This sequence comes from Ptiloglossa arizonensis, assembly GCF_051014685.1. Classification (NCBI taxonomy): domain Eukaryota; kingdom Metazoa; phylum Arthropoda; class Insecta; order Hymenoptera; family Colletidae; genus Ptiloglossa; species Ptiloglossa arizonensis. Next base: position 353,960 of record NW_027478806.1, read on the forward strand.
TCTGTTGCTTGTGAAAGTAGAAACTCGCCCGATTACAACGGTATGCGTACTTCTCCCCTAGGCCGTTCTAGTCATTCGTTTCGAGCATCAGAACTGCGAAAATTTTGAGTTTCTCAAGCGTTTCTTATCACCAAACTGCCATATCTCGCGAACGGATTGATCAATCCGGAAAATTTCTGTTGCATCTGAAGGTAGACACTGGCCCGGTTACAACGGTATGCGCACTTTTCCCCTTGGCGGTTCTAGTTATTCGTTTCAAGCATCAGAACTGCGAAAATTTCGAGTTTCTCAAGCGTTTCTTGCATTCAAACTGCCATATCTCGCGAACGGATTGACCGATCCGCAAAATTTCTGTTGCATCTGAAAGTAGAAACTCGCCCGATTACAACGGTATGCGCACTTTTCCCCTAGGCGGTTCTAGTTATTCGTTTCAAGCATCAGAACTGCGCAAATTTTGAGTTTCTCAAGCGTTTCTTACCTTCAAACTGCCATATCTCGCGAACGGATTGACAGATCCGCAAAATTTCTGTTGCATCTGAAAGTAGAATCTCGCCCGATTACAACGGTATGCGCACTTTTCCCCTACGCCTTTCTAGTCACTCGTATCTAGCATCAGAACTGCGAAAATTTTGAGTTTCTCAAGCGTTTCTTACCTCCAAACTGCCATATCTCGCGAACGGATTGAACAATCCGCAAAATTTCTGTTGCATCTGAAAGTAGAAACTCGCCCTATTACAACGGTATGCGTACTTTTCCCCTAGGCCGTTCTAGTTACTCGTTTCTAGCATCAGAACTGCGAAAATTTTGAGTTTCTCAAGCGTTTCTTACCTCCAAACTGCCATATCTCGCGAACGGATTGACCAATCCGCAAAATTTCTGTTGCATCTGAAAGTAGAGACTCGCCCGATTACAACGGTATGTGTAGTTTTCCCCTAGGCCGTTCCAGTTATTGGTTTCGAGCATCAGAACTGCGAAAATTTCGAGTTTCTCAAGCGTTTCTTACATCCAAACTGCCATATCTCGCGAACGGATTGACCGATCCGCAAAATTTCTGTTGCATCTGAAAGTAGAAACTCGCCCGATTACAACGGTATGTGTAGTTTTCCCCTAGGCCGTTCCAGCTATTCGTTTCGAGCATCAGAACTGCGAAAATTTTGAGTTTCTCAAGCGTTTCTTGCATCCAAACTGCCATATCTCGCGAACGGATTGACCGATCCGCAAAATTTCTGTTGCATCTGAAAGTAGAATCTCGCCCGATTACAACGGTATGCGCACTTTTCCCCTACGCCGTTCTAGTTACTCGTTTCTAGCATCAGAACTGCGAAAACTTTGAGTTTCTCAAGCGTTTCTTATTTCCAAACTGCCATATCTCGCGAACGGATTGATCAATCCGCAAAATTTCTGTTGCATCTGAAAGTAGAAACTCGCCCGATTACAACGGTATGCGTACTTCTCCCCTAGGCCGTTCTAGTTATTCATTTCGAGCATCAGAACTGCGAAAATTTTGAGTTTCTCAAGCGTTTCTTACTTCCAAACTGCCGCATCTCGCGAACGGATCGACCAATCCGCAAAATTTCTGTTGCATCTGAAAGTAGAAACTCGCCCGATTACAACGGTATGTGTAGTTTTCCCCTAGGCCGTTCCAGCTATTCGTTTCGAGCATCAGAACTGCGAAAATTTTGAGTTTCTCAAGCGTTTCTTACCTCCAAACTGCCATATCTCGCGAACGGATTGACCAATCCGCAAAATTTCTGTTGCATCTGAAAGTAGAATCTCGCCCGATTACAACGGTATGCGCACTTTTCCCCTACGCCGTTCTAGTTACTCGTTTCTAGCATCAGAACTGCGAAAATTTTGAGTTTCTAAAGCGTTTCTTATCTCCAAACTGCCATGTCGCGCGAACGGATTGATCAATCCGCAAAATTTCTGTTTCATCTGAAAGTAGACACTCGCCCGATTACAACGGTATGTGTAGTTTTCCCCTAGGCCGTTCCAGCTATTCGTTTCGAGCATCAGAACTGCGAAAATTTTGAGTTTCTCAAGCGTTTCTTGCATCCAAACTGCCATATCTCGCGAACGGATTGACCGATCCGCAAAATTTCTGTTGCATCTGAAAGTAGAATCTCGCCCGATTACAACGGTATGCGCACTCTTCCTCTGGGCCGTTCTAGTTATTCGTTTCGAGCATCAGAACTGCGAAAATTTTGAGTTTCTAAAGCGTTTCTTATCTCCAAACTGCCATGTCTCGCGAACGGATTGACCAATCCGCAAAATTTCAGTTGCATCTGAAAGTAGAGACTCGCCCGATTACAACGGTATGTGTAGTTTTCCCCTAGGCCGTTCCAGTTATTGGTTTCGAGCATCAGAACAGCGAAAATTTCGAGTTTCTCAAGCGTTTCTTACATCCAAACTGCCATATCTCGCGAACGGATTGACCGATCCGCAAAATTTCTGTTGCATCTGAAAGTAGAAACTCGCCCGATTACAACGGTATGTGTAGTTTTCCCCTAGGCCGTTCCAGCTATTCGTTTCGAGCATCAGAACTGCGAAAATTTTGAGTTTCTCAAGCGTTTCTTGCATCCAAACTGCCATATCTCGCGAACGGATTGACCGATCCGCAAAATTTCTGTTGCATCTGAAAGTAGAATCTCGCCCGATTACAACGGTATGCGTACTTCTCCCCTAGGCCGTTCTAGTCATTCGTTTCGAGCATCAGAACTGCGAAAATTTTGAGTTTCTCAAGCGTTTCTTATCACCAAACTGCCATATCTCGCGAACGGATTGATCAATCCGGAAAATTTCTGTTGCATCTGAAGGTAGACACTCGCCCGGTTACAACGGTATGCGCACTTTTCCCCTGGGCCGTTCTAGTTATTCGTTTCGAGCATCAGAACTGCGAAAATTTTGAGTTTCTAAAGCGTTTCTTATCTCCAAACTGCCATGTCGCGCGAACGGATTGATCAATCCGCAAAATTTCTGTTGCTTGTGAAAGTAGAAACTCGCCCGATTACAACGGTATGCGTACTTCTCCCCTAGGCCGTTCTAGTCATTCGTTTCGAGCATCAGAACTGCGCAAATTTTGAGTTTCTCAAGCGTTTCTTACCTCCAAACTGCCATATCTCGCGAACGGATTGAACAATCCGCAAAATTTCTGTTGCATCTGAAAGTAGAAACTCGCCCGATTACAACGGTATGCGCACTTTTCCTCTGGGCCGTTCTAGTTATTCGTTTCGAGCATCAGAACTGCGAAAATTTTGAGTTTCTAAAGCGTTTCTTATCTCCAAACTGCCATGTCTCGCGAACGGATTGATCAATCCGCAAAATTTCTGTTGCTTGTGAAAGTAGAAACTCGCCCGATTACAACGGTATGCGTACTTCTCCCCTAGGCCGTTCTAGTCATTCGTTTCGAGCATCAGAACTGCGAAAATTTTGAGTTTCTCAAGCGTTTCTTATCACCAAACTGCCATATCTCGCGAACGGATTGATCAATCCGGAAAATTTCTGTTGCATCTGAAGGTAGACACTCGCCCGGTTACAACGGTATGCGCACTTTTCCCCTTGGCGGTTCTAGTTATTCGTTTCAAGCATCAGAACTGCGAAAATTTCGAGTTTCTCAAGCGTTTCTTGCATTCAAACTGCCATATCTCGCGAACGGATTGACCGATCCGCAAAATTTCTGTTGCATCTGAAAGTAGAAACTCGCCCGATTACAACGGTATGCGCACTTTTCCCCTAGGCGGTTCTAGTTATTCGTTTCAAGCATCAGAACTGCGCAAATTTTGAGTTTCTCAAGCGTTTCTTACCTTCAAACTGCCATATCTCGCGAACGGATTGACAGATCCGCAAAATTTCTGTTGCATCTGAAAGTAGAATCTCGCCCGATTACAACGGTATGCGCACTTTTCCCCTACGCCGTTCTAGTCACTCGTATCTAGCATCAGAACTGCGAAAATTTTGAGTTTCTCAAGCGTTTCTTACCTCCAAACTGCCATATCTCGCGAACGGATTGAACAATCCGCAAAATTTCTGTTGCATCTGAAAGTAGAAACTCGCCCTATTACAACGGTATGCGCACTTTTCCCCTAGGCCGTTCTAGTTACTCGTTTCTAGCATCAGAACTGCGAAAATTTTGAGTTTCTCAAGCGTTTCTTACCTCCAAACTGCCATATCTCGCGAACGGATTGACCAATCCGCAAAATTTCTGTTGCATCTGAAAGTAGAGACTCGCCCGATTACAACGGTATGTGTAGTTTTCCCCTAGGCCGTTCCAGTTATTGGTTTCGAGCATCAGAACTGCGAAAATTTCGAGTTTCTCAAGCGTTTCTTACATCCAAACTGCCATATCTCGCGAACGGATTGACCGATCCGCAAAATTTCTGTTGCATCTGAAAGTAGAAACTCGCCCGATTACAACGGTATGTGTAGTTTTCCCCTAGGCCGTTCCAGCTATTCGTTTCGAGCATCAGAACTGCGAAAATTTTGAGTTTCTCAAGCGTTTCTTGCATCCAAACTGCCATATCTCGCGAACGGATTGACCGATCCGCAAAATTTCTGTTGCATCTGAAAGTAGAATCTCGCCCGATTACAACGGTATGCGCACTTTTCCCCTACGCCGTTCTAGTTACTCGTTTCTAGCATCAGAACTGCGAAAACTTTGAGTTTCTCAAGCGTTTCTTATTTCCAAACTGCCATATCTCGCGAACGGATTGATCAATCCGCAAAATTTCTGTTGCATCTGAAAGTAGAAACTCGCCCGATTACAACGGTATGCGTACTTCTCCCCTAGGCCGTTCTAGTTATTCATTTCGAGCATCAGAACTGCGAAAATTTTGAGTTTCTCAAGCGTTTCTTATCACCAAACTGCCGCATCTCGCGAACGGATCGACCAATCCGCAAAATTTCTGTTGCATCTGAAAGTAGAAACTCGCCCGATTACAACGGTATGTGTAGTTTTCCCCTAGGCCGTTCCAGCTATTCGTTTCGAGCATCAGAACTGCGAAAATTTTGAGTTTCTCAAGCGTTTCTTACCTCCAAACTGCCATATCTCGCGAACGGATTGACCAATCCGCAAAATTTCTGTTGCATCTGAAAGTAGAGACTCGCCCGATTACAACGGTATGTGTAGTTTTCCCCTAGGCCGTTCCAGTTATTCGTTTCGAGCATCAGAACTGCGAAAATTTCGAGTTTCTCAAGCGTTTCTTGCATCCAAACTGCCATATCTCGCGAACGGATTGACCGATCCGCAAAATTGCTGTTGCATCTGAAAGTAGAAACTCGCCCGATTACAACGGTATGCGCACTTTTCCCCTGGGCCGTTCTAGTTATTCGTTTCGAGCATCAGAACTGCGAAAATTTTGAGTTTCTAAAGCGTTTCTTATCTCCAAACTGCCATGTCGCGCGAACGGATTGATCAATCCGCAAAATTTCTGTTGCGTGTGAAAGTAGAAACTCGCCCGATTACAACGGTATGCGTACTTCTCCCCTAGGCCGTTCTAGTCATTCGTTTCGAGCATCAGAACTGCGCAAATTTTGAGTTTCTCAAGCGTTTCTTACCTCCAAACTGCCATATCTCGCGAACGGATTGAACAATCCGCAAAATTTCTGTTGCATCTGAAAGTAGAAACTCGCCCGATTACAACGGTATGCGCACTTTTCCTCTGGGCCGTTCTAGTTATTCGTTTCGAGCATCAGAACTGCGCAAATTTTGAGTTTCTCAAGCGTTTCTTATCACCAAACTGCCATATCTCGCGAACGGATTGATCAATCCGGAAAATTTCTGTTGCATCTGAAGGTAGACACTCGCCCGGTTACAACGGTATGCGCACTTTTCCCCTTGGCGGTTCTAGTTATTCGTTTCAAGCATCAGAACTGCGCAAATTTTGAGTTTCTCAAGCGTTTCTTACCTCCAAACTGCCATATCTCGCGAACGGATTGACCAATCCGCAAAATTTCTGTTGCATCTGAAAGTAGAGACTCGCCCGATTACAACGGTATGTGTAGTTTTCCCCTAGGCCGTTCTAGTCATTCGTTTCGAGCATCAGAACTGCGAAAATTTTGAGTTTCTCAAGCGTTTCTTACCTCCAAACTGTCATATCTCGCGAACGGATTGACCAATCCGCAAAATTTCTGTTGTATCTGAAAGTAGAGAATCGCCCGATTACAACGGTATGTGTAGTTTTCCCCTAGGCCGTTCCAGTTATTCGTTTCGAGCATCAGAACTGCGAAAATTTCGAGTTTCTCAAGCGTTTCTTGCATCCAAACTGCCATATCTCGCGAACGGATTGACCGATCCGCAAAATTTCTGTTGCATCTGAAAGTAGAAACTCGCCCGATTACAACGGTATGTGTAGTTTTCCCCTAGGCCGTTCCAGCTATTCGTTTCGAGCATCAGAACTGCGAAAATTTTGAGTTTCTCAAGCGTTTCTTACCTCCAAACTGCCATATCTCGCGAACGGATTGACCAATCCGCAAAATTTCTGTTGCATCTGAAAGTAGAGACTCGCCCGATTACAACGGTATGTGTAGTTTTCCCCTAGGCCGTTCCAGTTATTCGTTTCTAGCATCAGAACTGCGAAAATTTCGAGTTTCTCAAGCGTTTCTTGCATCCAAACTGCCATATCTCGCGAACGGATTGACCGATCCGCAAAATTGCTGTTGCATCTGAAAGTAGAAACTCGCCCGATTACAACGGTATGCGCACTTTTCCCCTGGGCCGTTCTAGTTATTCGTTTCGAGCATCAGAACTGCGAAAATTTCGAGTTTCTCAAGCGTTTCTTACCTCCAAACTGCCATATCTCGCGAACGGATTGACCAATCCGCAAAATTTCTGTTGCATCTGAAAGTAGAGACTCGCCCGATTACAACGGTATGTGTAGTTTTCCCCTAGGCCGTTCCAGTTATTCGTTTCGAGCATCAGAACTGCGAAAATTTCGAGTTTCTCAAGCGTTTCTTGCATCCAAACTGCCATATCTCGCGAACGGATTGACCGATCCGCAAAATTGCTGTTGCATCTGAAAGTAGAAACTCGCCCGATTACAACGGTATGCGCACTTTTCCCCTGGGCCGTTCTAGTTATTCGTTTCGAGCATCAGAACTGCGAAAATTTTGAGTTTCTAAAGCGTTTCTTATCTCCAAACTGCCATGTCGCGCGAACGGATTGATCAATCCGCAAAATTTCTGTTGCTTGTGAAAGTAGAAACTCGCCCGATTACAACGGTATGCGTACTTCTCCCCTAGGCCGTTCTAGTCATTCGTTTCGAGCATCAGAACTGCGCAAATTTTGAGTTTATCAAGCGTTTCTTACCTCCAAACTGCCATATCTCGCGAACGGATTGAACAATCCGCAAAATTTCTGTTGCATCTGAAAGTAGAAACTCGCCCGATTACAACGGTATGCGCACTTTTCCTCTGGGCCGTTCTAGTTATTCGTTTCGAGCATCAGAACTGCGAAAATTTCGAGTTTCTCAAGCGTTTCTTATCACCAAACTGCCATATCTCGCGAACGGATTGATCAATCCGGAAAATTTCTGTTGCATCTGAAGGTAGACACTCGCCCGGTTACAACGGTATGCGTACTTTTCCCCTTGGCGGTTCTAGTTATTCGTTTCAAGCATCAGAACTGCGCAAATTTTGAGTTTCTCAAGCGTTTCTTACCTTAAAACTGCCATATCTCGCGAACGGACTGACCGATCCGCAAAATTTCTGTTGCATCTGAAAGTAGTTCCTCGCCCGATTACAACGGTATGCGCACTTTTCCCCTAGGCCGTTCTAGTTATTCGTTTCAAGCATCAGAACTGCGCAAATTTTGAGTTTCTCAAGCGTTTCTTACCTCCAAACTGCCATATCTCGCGAACGGATTGACCAATCCGCAAAATTTCTGTTGCATCTGAAAGTAGAAACTCGCCCGATTACAAAGGTGTGCGTACTTTTCCCCAAGGCCGTTCTAGTTACTCGTTTCTAGCATCAGAACTGCGAAAATTTTGAGTTTCTCAAGCGTTTCTTACCTCCAAACTGCCATTTCTCGCGAACGGATTGACCAATCCGCAAAATTTCTGTTGCATCTGAAAGTAGAGTCTCGCCCGATTACAACGGTATGTGTAGTTTTCCCCTAGGCCGTTCCAGTTATTCGTTTCGAGCATCAGAACTGCGAAAATTTCGAGTTTCTCAAGCGTTTCTTACATCCAAACTGCCATATCTCGCGAACGTTTTGACCGATCAGCAAAATTTCTGTTGCATCTGAAAGTAGAAACTCGCCCGATTACAACGGTATGCCCACTTTTCCCCTAGGCCGTTCTAGTTATTCGTTTCAAGCATCAGAACTGCGCAAATTTTGAGTTTCTCAAGCGTTTCTTACTTTCAAACTGCCATATCTCGCGAACGGATTGACCGATCCGCAAAATTTCTGTTGCATCTGAAAGTAGATACTCGCCCGATTACAACGGTATGCGCACTTTTCCCCTAGGCGGTTCTAGTTATTCGTTTCGAGCATCAGAACTGCGAAAATTTTGAGTTTCTCAAGCGTTTCTTACCTCCAAACTGCCATATCTCGCGAACGGATTGACCAATCCGCAAAATTTCTGTTGCATCTGAAAGTAGAAACTCGCCCGATTACAACGGTATGCGCACTTTTCCCCTAGGCGATTCTAGTTATTCGTTTCAAGCATCAGAACTGCGCAAATTTTGAGTTTCTCAAGCGTTTCTTACCTCCAAACTGCCATATCTCGCGAACGGATTGGCCGATCCGCAAAATTTCTGTTGCATCTGAAAGTAGACACTCGCCCGATTACAACGGTATACGTTCTTCTCCCCTAGGCCGTTCTAGTCATTCGTTTCGAGCATCAGAACTGCGAAAATTTTGAGTTTCTCAAGCGTTTCTTATCTCCAAACTGCCATATCTCGCGAACGGATTGATCAATCCGAAAAATTTCTGTTGCATCTGAAAGTAGAAACTCGCCCGATTACAACGGTATGCGCACTTTTCCCCTAGGCCGTTCTAGTTATTCGTTTCGAGCATCAGAACTGCGAAAATTTTGAGTTTCTCAAGCGTTTCTTACCTCCAAACTGCCATATCTCGCGAACGGATTGACCAATCCGCAAAATTTCTGTTGCATCTGAAAGTAGAGACTCGCCCGATTACAACGGTATGTGTAGTTTTCCCCTAGGCCGTTCCAGTTATTCGTTTCGAGCATCAGAACTGCGAAAATTTCGAGTTTCTCAAGCGTTTCTTGCATCCAAACTGCCATATCTCGCGAACGGATTGACCGATCCGCAAAATTTCTGTTGCATCTGAAACTAGAAACTCGCCCGATTACAACGGTATGCGTACTTCTCCCCTAGGCCGTTCTAGTTATTCGTTTTAAGCATCAGAACTGCGCAAATTTTGAGTTTCTCGAGCGTTTCTTACCTTCAAACTGCCATATCTCGCGAACGGATTGACCGATCCGCAAAATTTCTGTTGCATCTGAAAGTAGAAACTCGGCCGATTACAAAGGTATGCGCACTTTTCCCCTAGGCCGTTCTAGTTACTCGTTTCTAGCATCAGAACTGCGAAAATTTTGAGTTTCTCAAGCGTTTCTTACCTCCAAACTGCCATATCTCGCGAACGGATTGACCAATCCGCAAAATTTCTGTTGCATCTGAAAGTAAAAACTCGCCCGATTACAAAGGTGTGCGTACTTTTCCCCAAGGCCGTTCTAGTTACTCGTTTCTAGCATCAGAACTGCGAAAATTTTGAGATTCTCAAGCGTTTCTTACCTCCAAACTGCCATATCTCGCGAACGGATTGACCAATCCGCAAAATTTCTGTTGCATCTGAAAGTAGAGTCTCGCCCGATTACAACGGTATGTGTAGTTTTCCCCTAGGCCGTTCCAGTTATTCGTTTCGAGCATCAGAACTGCGAAAATTTCGAGTTTCTCAAGCGTTTCTTACATCCAAACTGCCATATCTCGCGAACGTTTTGACCGATCAGCAAAATTTCTGTTGCATCTGAAAGTAGAAACTCGCCCGATTACAACGGTATGCCCACTTTTCCCCTAGGCCGTTCGAGTTATTCGTTTCAAGCATCAGAACTGCGCAAATTTTGAGTTTCTCAAGCGTTTCTTACCTTCAAACTGCCATATCTCGCGAACGGATTGACCGATCCGCAAAATTTCTGTTGCATCTGAAAGTAGAAACTCGCCCGATTACAAAGGTGTGCGTACTTTTCCCCAAGGCCGTTCTAGTTACTCGTTTCTAGCATCAGAACTGCGAAAATTTTGAGTTTCTCAAGCGTTTCTTACCTCCAAACTGCCATTTCTCGCGAACGGATTGACCAATCCGCAAAATTTCTGTTGCATCTGAAAGTAGAGTCTCGCCCGATTACAACGGTATGTGTAGTTTTACCCTAGGCCGTTCCAGTTATTCGTTTCGAGCATCAGAACTGCGAAAATTTCGAGTTTCTCAAGCGTTTCTTACATCCAAACTGCCATATCTCGCGAACGTTTTGACCGATCAGCAAAATTTCTGTTGCATCTGAAAGTAGAAACTCGCCCGATTACAACGGTATGCCCACTTTTCCCCTAGGCCGTTCTAGTTATTCGTTTCAAGCATCAGAACTGCGCAAATTTTGAGTTTCTCAAGCGTTTCTTACTTTCAAACTGCCATATCTCGCGAACGGATTGACCGATCCGCAAAATTTCTGTTGCATCTGAAAGTAGATACTCGCCCGATTACAACGGTATGCGCACTTTTCCCCTAGGCGGTTCTAGTCATTCGTTTCGAGCATCAGAACTGCGAAAATTTTGAGTTTCTCAAGCGTTTCTTATCTCCAAACTGCCATATCTCGCGAACGGATTGATCAATCCGAAAAATTTCTGTTGCATCTGAAAGTAGAGACTCGCCCGATTACAACGGTATGTGTAGTTTTCCCCTAGGCCGTTCCAGTTATTCGTTTCGAGCATCAGAACTGCGAAAATTTCGAGTTTCTCAAGCGTTTCTTGCATCCAAACTGCCATATCTCGCGAACGGATTGACCGATCCGCAAAATTTCTGTTGCATCTGAAAGTAGAGTCTCGCCCGATTACAACGGTATGTGTAGTTTTCCCCTAGGCCGTTCCAGTTATTCGTTTCGAGCATCAGAACTGCGAAAATTTCGAGTTTCTCAAGCGTTTCTTACATCCAAACTGCCATATCTCGCGAACGTTTTGACCGATCAGCAAAATTTCTGTTGCATCTGAAAGTAGAAACTCGCCCGATTACAACGGTATGCCCACATTTCCCCTAGGCCGTTCGAGTTATTCGTTTCAAGCATCAGAACTGCGCAAATTTTGAGTTTCTCAAGCGTTTCTTACCTTCAAACTGCCATATCTCGCGAACGGATTGACCGATCCGCAAAATTTCTGTTGCATCTGAAAGTAGAAACTCGCCCGATTACAACGGTATGCGCACTTTTCCCCTAGGCCGTTCTAGTCATTCGTTTCGAGCATCAGAACTGCGAAAACTTTGAGTTTCTCAAGCGTTTCTTACCTCCAAACTGCCATATCTCGCGAACGGATTGACCAATCCGCAAAATTTCTGTTGCATCTGAAAGTAGAGACTCGCCCGATTACAACGGTATGTGTAGTTTTCCCCTAGGCCGTTCCAGTTATTCGTTTCGAGCATCAGAACTGCGAAAATTTCGAGTTTCTCAAGCGTTTCTTGCATCCAAACTGCCATATCTCGCGAACGGATTGACCGATCCGCAAAATTTCTGTTGCATCTGAAAGTAGAAGCTCGCCCGATTACAACGGTATGTGTAGTTTTCCCCTAGGCCGTTCCAGCTATTCGTTTCGAGCATCAGAACTGCGAAAATTTTGAGTTTTTCAAGCGTTTCTTGCATCCAAACTGCCATATCTCGCGAATGGATTGACCGATCCGCAAAATTTCTGTTGCATCTGAAAGTAGAATCTCGCCCGATTACAACGGTATGCGCACTTTTCCCCTACGCCGTTCTAGTTACTCGTTTCGAGCATCAGAACTGCGAAAATTTTGAGTTTCTAAAGCGTTTCTTATCTCCAAACTGCCATGTCTCGCGAACGGATTGAACAATCCGCAAAATTTCTGTTGATTGTGAAAGTAGAAACTCGCCCGATTACAACGGTATGCGTACTTCTCCCCTAGGCCGTTCTAGTCATTCGTTTCGAGCATCAGAACTGCGAAAATTTTGAGTTTCCCAAGCGTTTCTTATCACCAAACTGCCATATCTCGCGAACGGATTGATCAATCCGGAAAATTTCTGTTGCATCTGAAGGTAGACACTCGCCCGGTTACAACGGTATGCGCACTTTTCCCCTTGGCGGTTCTAGTTATTCGTTTCAAGCATCAGAACTGCGCAAATTTTGAGTTTCTCAAGCGTTTCTTACCTTCAAACTGCCATATCTCGCGAACGGACTGACCGATCCGCAAAATTTCTGTTGCATCTGAAAGTAGAAACTCGCCCGATTACAAAGGTGTGCGTACTTTTCCCCAAGGCCGTTCTAGTTACTCGTTTCTAGCATCAGAACTGCGAAAATTTTGAGTTTCTCAAGCGTTTCTTACCTCCAAACTGCCATATCTCGCGAACGGATTGACCAATCCGCAAAATTTCTGTTGCATCTGAATGTAGAGTCTCGCCCGATTACAACGGTATGTGTAGTTTTCCCCTAGGCCGTTCCAGTTATTCGTTTCGAGCATCAGAACTGCGAAAATTTCGAGTTTCTCAAGCGCTTCTTACATCCAAACTGCCATATCTCGCGAACGTTTTGACCGATCAGCAAAATTTCTGTTGCATCTGAAAGTAGAAACTCGCCCGATTACAACGGTATGCCCACTTTTCCCCTAGGCCGTTCTAGTTATTCGTTTCAAGCATCAGAACTGCGCAAATTTTGAGTTTCTCAAGCGTTTCTTACCATCAAACTGCCATATCTCGCGAACGGATTGACCGATCCGCAAAATTTCTGTTGCATCTGAAAGTAGAAACTCGCCCGATTACAACGGTATGCGCACTTTTCCCCTAGGCGGTTCTAGTTATTCGTTTCGAGCATCAGAACTGCGAAAATTTTGAGTTTCTCAAGCGTTTCTTACCTCCAAACTGCCATATCTCGCGAACGGATTGACCGATCCGCAAAATTTCTGTTGCATCTGAAAGTAGAAACTCGCCCGATTACAACGGTATGTGTAGTTTTCCCCAAGGCCGTTCCAGTTATTCGTTTCGAGCATCAGAACTGCGAAAATTTCGAGTTTCTCTAGCGTTTCTTACATCCAAACTGCCATATCTCGCGAACGGATTGGCCGATCCGCAAAATTTCTGTTGCATCTGAAAGTAGACACTCGCCCGATTACAACGGTATACGTTCTTCTCCCCTAGGCCGTACTAGTCATTCGTTTCGAGCATCAGAACTGCGAAAATTTTGAGTTTCTCAAGCGTTTCTTACCTCCAAACTGCCATATCTCGCGAACGGATTGACCGATCCGCAAAATTTCTGTTGCATCTGAAAGTAGAAACTCGCCCGATTACAACGGTATGTGTAGTTTTCCCCAAGGCCGTTCCAGTTATTCGTTTCGAGCATCAGGACTGCGAAAATTTCGAGTTTCTCTAGCGTTTCTTACATCCAAACTGCCATATCTCGCGAACGGATTGGCCGATCCGCAAAATTTCTGTTGCATCTGAAAGTAGAGTCTCGCCCGATTACAACGGTATGTGTAGTTTTCCCCTAGGCCGTTCCAGTTATTCGTTTCGAGCATCAGAACTGCGAAAATTTCGAGTTTCTCAAGCGTTTCTTACATCCAAACTGCCATATCTCGCGAACGTTTTGACCGATCAGCAAAATTTCTGTTGCATCTGAAAGTAGAAACTCGCCCGATTACAACGGTATGCGCACTTTTCCCCTAGGCGGTTCTAGTTATTCGTTTCGAGCATCAGAACTGCGAAAATTTTGAGTTTCTCAAGCGTTTCTTACCTCCAAACTGCCATATCTCGCGAACGGATTGACCAATCCGCAAAATTTCTGTTGCATCGGAAAGTAGAGACTCGCCCGATTACAACGGTATGTGTAGTTTTCCCCTGGGCCGTTCCAGTTATTCGTTTCGAGCATCAGAACTGCGAAAATTTCGAGTTTCTCAAGCGTTTCTTGCATCCAAACTGCCATATCTCGCGAACGGATTGACCGATCCGCAAAATTTCTGTTGCATCTGAAACTAGAAACTCGCCCGATTACAACGGTATGCGTACTTCTCCCCTAGGCCGTTCTAGTTATTCGTTTTAAGCATCAGAACTGCGCAAATTTTGAGTTTCTCGAGCGTTTCTTACCTTCAAACTGCCATATCTCGCGAACTGATTGACCGATCCGCAAAATTTCTGTTGCATCTGAAAGTAGAAACTCGCCCGATTACAAAGGTATACGCACTTTTCCCCTAGGCCGTTCTAGTTATTCGTTTCGAGCATCAGAACTGCGAAAATTTTGAGTTTCTCAAGCGTTTCTTACCTCCAAACTGCCATATCTCGCGAACGGATTGACCAATCCGCAAAATTTCTGTTGCATCTGAAAGTAGAGACTCGCCCGATTACAACGGTATGTGTAGTTTTCCCCTAGGCCGTTCTAGTCATTCGTTTCGAGCATCAGAACTGCGAAAATTTTGAGTTTCTCAAGCGTTTCTTACCTCCAAACTGCCATATCTCGCGAACGGATTGACCAATCCGCAAAATTTCTGTTGCATCTGAAAGTAGAGACTCGCCCGATTACAACGGTATGTGTAGTTTTCCCCTAGGCGGTTCCAGTTATTCGTTTCGAGCATCAGAACTGCGAAAATTTCGAGTTTCTCAAGCGTTTCTTGCATCCAAACTGCCATATCTCGCGAACGGATTGACCGATCAGCAAAATTTCTGTTGCATCTGAAAGTAGAAACTCGCCCGATTACAACGGTATGCGCACTTTTCCCCTAGGCGGTTCTAGTTATTCGTTTCGAGCATCAGAACTGCGAAAATTTTGAGTTTCTCAAGCGTTTCTTACCTCCAAACTGCCATATCTCGCGAACGGATTGACCAATCCGCAAAATTTCTGTTGCATCTGAAAGTAGAGACTCGCCCGATTACAACGGTATGTGTAGTTTTCCCCTAGGCCGTTCCAGTTATTCGTTTCGAGCATCAGAACTGCGAAAATTTCGAGTTTCTCAAGCGTTTCTTGCATCCAAACTGCCATATCTCGCGAACGGATTGACCGATCCGCAAAATTTCTGTTGCATCTGAAACTAGAAACTCGCCCGATTACAACGGTATGCGTACTTCTCCCCTAGGCCGTTCTAGTTATTCGTTTTAAGCATCAGAACTGCGCAAATTTTGAGTTTCTCGAGCGTTTCTTACCTTCAAACTGCCATATCTCGCGAACTGATTGACCGATCCGCAAAATTTCTGTTGCATCTGAAAGTAGAAACTCGCCCGATTACAAAGGTATGCGCACTTTTCCCCTAGGCCGTTCTAGTTATTCGTTTCAAGCATCAGAACTGCGCAAATTTTGATTTTCTCAAGCGTCTCTTACATCCAAACTGCCATATCTCGCGAACGGATTGACCAATCCGCAAAATTTCTGTTGCATCTGAAAGTAGAAACTCGCCCGATTACAACGGTATGCCCACTTTTCCCCTAGGCCGTTCTAGTTATTCGTTTCAAGCATCAGAACTGCGAAAATTTCGAGTTTCTCAAGCGTTTCTTGCATCCAAACTGCCATATCTCGCGAACGGATTGACCGATCCGCAAAATTTCTGTTGCATCTGAAAGTAGAAACTCGCCCGATTACAACGGTATGCGCACTTTTCCCCTAGGCCGTTCTAGTTATTCGTTTCGAGCATCAGAACTGCGAAAATTTTGAGTTTCTCAAGCGTTTCTTACATCCAAACTGCCATATCTCGCGAACGGATTGACCAATCCGCAAAATTTCTGTTGCATCTGAAAGTAGAGACTCGCCCGATTACAACGGTATGTGTAGTTTTCCCCTAGGCCGTTCTAGTCATTCGTTTCGAGCATCAGAACTGCGAAAATTTTGAGTTTCTCAAGCGTTTCTTACCTCCAAACTGCCATATCTCGCGAACGGATTGACCAATCCGCAAAATTTCTGTTGCATCTGAAAGTAGAGACTCGCCCGATTACAACGGTATGTGTAGTTTTCCCCTAGGCCGTTCCAGCTATTCGTTTCGAGCATCAGAACTGCGAAAATTTTGAGTTTTTCAAGCGTTTCTTGCATCCAAACTGCCATATCTCGCGAACGGATTGACCGATCCGCAAAATTTCTGTTGCATCTGAAAGTAGAATCTCGCCCGATTACAACGGTATGCGCACTTTTCCCCTACGCCGTTCTAGTTACTCGTTTCTAGCATCAGAACTGCGAAAACTTTGAGTTTCTCAAGCGTTTCTTATTTCCAAACTGCCATATCTCGCGAACGGATTGATCAATCCGCAAAATTTCTGTTGCATCTGAAAGTAGAAACTCGCCCGATTACAACGGTATGCGTACTTCTCCCCTAGGCCGTTCCAGCTATTCGTTTCGAGCATCAGAACTGCGAAAATTTTGAGTTTCTCAAGCGTTTCTTACCTCCAAACTGCCATATCTCGCGAACGGATTGAACAATCCGCAAAATTTCTGTTGCATCTGAAAGTAGAAACTCGCCCGATTACAACGATATGCGCACTTTTCCTCTGGGCCGTTCTAGTTATTCGTTTCGAGCATCAGAACTGCGAAAATTTTGAGTTTCTAAAGCGTTTCTTATCTCCAAACTGCCATGTCTCGCGAACGGATTGATCAATCCGCAAAATTTCTGTTGATTGTGAAAGTAGAAACTCGCCCGATTACAACGGTATGCGTACTTCTCCCCTAGGCCGTTCTAGTCATTCGTTTCGAGCATCAGAACTGCGAAAATTTTGAGTTTCCCAAGCGTTTCTTATCACCAAACTGCCATATCTCGCGAACGGATTGATCAATCCGGAAAATTTCTGTTGCATCTGAAGGTAGACACTCGCCCGGTTACAACGGTATGCGCACTTTTCCCCTTGGCGGTTCTAGTTATTCGTTTCAAGCATCAGAACTGCGCAAATTTTGAGTTTCTCAAGCGTTTCTTACCTTCAAACTGCCATATCTCGCGAACTGATTGACCGATCCGCAAAATTTCTGTTGCATCTGAAAGTAGAAACTCGCCCGATTACA
The DNA here is from genome assembly GCF_051014685.1 of Ptiloglossa arizonensis. Classification (NCBI taxonomy): domain Eukaryota; kingdom Metazoa; phylum Arthropoda; class Insecta; order Hymenoptera; family Colletidae; genus Ptiloglossa; species Ptiloglossa arizonensis. Next base: position 371,147 of record NW_027478806.1, read on the forward strand.
AAGGTGTGCGTACTTTTCCCCAAGGCCGTTCTAGTTACTCGTTTCTAGCATCAGAACTGCGAAAATTTTGAGTTTCTCAAGCGTTTCTTACCTCCAAACTGCCATATCTCGCGAACGGACTGACCGATCCGCAAAATTTCTGTTGCATCTGAAAGTAGTTCCTCGCCCGATTACAACGGTATGCGCACTTTTCCCCTAGGCCGTTCTAGTTATTCGTTTCAAGCATCAGAACTGCGCAAATTTTGAGTTTCTCAAGCGTTTCTTACCTCCAAACTGCCATATCTCGCGAACGGATTGACCAATCCGCAAAATTTCTGTTGCATCTGAAAGTAGAAACTCGCCCGATTACAAAGGTGTGCGTACTTTTCCCCAAGGCCGTTCTAGTTACTCGTTTCTAGCATCAGAACTGCGAAAATTTTGAGTTTCTCAAGCGTTTCTTACCTCCAAACTGCCATATCTCGCGAACGGATTGACCAATCCGCAAAATTTCTGTTGCATCTGAAAGTAGAGTCTCGCCCGATTACAACGGTATGTGTAGTTTTCCCCTAGGCCGTTCCAGTTATTCGTTTCGAGCATCAGAACTGCGAAAATTTTGAGTTTCTCAAGCGTTTCTTACATCCAAACTGCCATATCTCGCGAACGTTTTGACCGATCAGCAAAATTTCTGTTGCATCTGAAAGTAGAAACTCGCCCGATTACAACGGTATGCCCACTTTTCCCCTAGGCCGTTCTAGTTATTCGTTTCAAGCATCAGAACTGCGCAAATTTTGAGTTTCTCAAGCGTTTCTTACAATCAAACTGCCATATCTCGCGAACGGATTGACCGATCCGCAAAATTTCTGTTGCATCTGAAAGTAGAAACTCGCCCGATTACAACGGTATGCGCACTTTTCCCCTAGGCGGTTCTAGTTATTCGTTTCGAGCATCAGAACTGCGAAAATTTTGAGTTTCTCAAGCGTTTCTTACCTCCAAACTGCCATATCTCGCGAACGGATTGACCGATCCGCAAAATTTCTGTTGCATCTGAAAGTAGAAACTCGCCCGATTACAACGGTATGTGTAGTTTTCCCCAAGGCCGTTCCAGTTATTCGTTTCGAGAATCAGAACTGCGAAAATTTCGAGTTTCTCTAGCGTTTCTTACATCCAAACTGCCATATCTCGCGAACGGATTGGCCGATCCCCAAAATTTCTGTTGCATCTGAAAGTAGACACTCGCCCGATTACAACGGTATACGTTCTTCTCCCCTAGGCCGTTCTAGTCATTCGTTTCGAGCATCAGAACTGCGAAAATTTTGAGTTTCTCAAGCGTTTCTTACCTCCAAACTGCCATATCTCGCGAACGGATTGACCGATCCGCAAAATTTCTGTTGCATCTGAAAGTAGAAACTCGCCCGATTACAACGGTATGTGTAGTTTTCCCCAAGGCCGTTCCAGTTATTCGTTTCGAGCATCAGAACTGCGAAAATTTCGAGTTTCTCTAGCGTTTCTTACATCCAAACTGCCATATCTCGCGAACGGATTGGCCGATCCGCAAAATTTCTGTTGCATCTGAAAGTAGACACTCGCCCGATTACAACGGTATACGTTCTTCTCCCCTAGGCCGTTCTAGTCATTCGTTTCGAGCATCAGAACTGCGCAAATTTTGAGTTTCTCAAGCGTTTCTTACCTTCAAACTGCCATATCTCGCGAACGGATTGACCAATCCGCAAAATTTCTGTTGCATCTGAAAGTAGAAACTCGCCCGATTACAACGGTATGCGCACTTTTCCCCTAGGCCGTTCTAGTCATTCGTTTCGAGCATCAGAACTGCGAAAACTTTGAGTTTCTCAAGCGTTTCTTACCTCCAAACTGCCATATCTCGCGAACGGATTGACCAATCCGCAAAATTTCTGTTGCATCTGAAAGTAGAGACTCGCCCGATTACAACGGTATGTGTAGTTTTCCCCTAGGCCGTTCCAGTTATTCGTTTCGAGCATCAGAACTGCGAAAATTTCGAGTTTCTCAAGCGTTTCTTGCATCCAAACTGCCATATCTCGCGAACGGATTGACCGATCCGCAAAATTTCTGTTGCATCTGAAAGTAGAAACTCGCCCGATTACAACGGTATGTGTAGTTTTCCCCTAGGCCGTTCCAGCTATTCGTTTCGAGCATCAGAACTGCGAAAATTTTGAGTTTTTCAAGCGTTTCTTGCATCCAAACTGCCATATCTCGCGAATGGATTGACCGATCCGCAAAATTTCTGTTGCATCTGAAAGTAGAATCTCGCCCGATTACAACGGTATGCGCACTTTTCCCCTACGCCGTTCTAGTTACTCGTTTCTAGCATCAGAACTGCGAAAACTTTGAGTTTCTCAAGCGTTTCTTATTTCCAAACTGCCATATCTCGCGAACGGATTGATCAATCCGCAAAATTTCTGTTGCATCTGAAAGTAGAAACTCGCCCGATTACAACGGTATGCGTACTTCTCCCCTAGGCCGTTCTAGTTATTCATTTCGAGCATCAGAACTGCGAAAATTTTGAGTTTCTCAAGCGTTTCTTACCTCCAAACTGCCATATCTCGCGAACGGATTGAACAATCCGCAAAATTTCTGTTGCATCTGAAAGTAGAAACTCGCCCGATTACAACGGTATGCGCACTTTTCCCCTAGGCCGTTCTAGTCATTCGTTTCGAGCATCAGAACTGCGAAAACTTTGAGTTTCTCAAGCGTTTCTTACCTCCAAACTGCCATATCTCGCGAACGGATTGACCAATCCGCAAAATTTCTGTTGCATCTGAAAGTAGAGACTCGCCCGATTACAACGGTATGTGTAGTTTTCCCCTAGGCCGTTCCAGTTATTCGTTTCGAGCATCAGAACTGCGAAAATTTCGAGTTTCTCAAGCGTTTCTTGCATCCAAACTGCCATATCTCGCGAACGGATTGACCGATCCGCAAAATTTCTGTTGCATCTGAAAGTAGAAACTCGCCCGATTACAACGGTATGTGTAGTTTTCCCCTAGGCCGTTCCAGCTATTCGTTTCGAGCATCAGAACTGCGAAAATTTTGAGTTTTTCAAGCGTTTCTTGCATCCAAACTGCCATATCTCGCGAATGGATTGACCGATCCGCAAAATTTCTGTTGCATCTGAAAGTAGAATCTCGCCCGATTACAACGGTATGCGCACTTTTCCCCTACGCCGTTCTAGTTACTCGTTTCTAGCATCAGAACTGCGAAAACTTTGAGTTTCTCAAGCGTTTCTTATTTCCAAACTGCCATATCTCGCGAACGGATTGATCAATCCGCAAAATTTCTGTTGCATCTGAAAGTAGAAACTCGCCCGATTACAACGGTATGCGTACTTCTCCCCTAGGCCGTTCTAGTTATTCATTTCGAGCATCAGAACTGCGAAAATTTTGAGTTTCTCAAGCGTTTCTTACCTCCAAACTGCCATATCTCGCGAACGGATTGAACAATCCGCAAAATTTCTGTTGCATCTGAAAGTAGAAACTCGCCCGATTACAACGGTATGCGCACTTTTCCTCTGGGCCGTTCTAGTTATTCGTTTCGAGCATCAGAACTGCGAAAATTTGAGTTTCTAAAGCGTTTCTTATCTCCAAACTGCCATGTCTCGCGAACGGATTGAACAATCCGCAAAATTTCTGTTGATTGTGAAAGTAGAAACTCGCCCGATTACAACGGTATGCGTACTTCTCCCCTAGGCCGTTCTAGTCATTCGTTTCGAGCATCAGAACTGCGAAAATTTTGAGTTTCCCAAGCGTTTCTTATCACCAAACTGCCATATCTCGCGAACGGATTGATCAATCCGGAAAATTTCTGTTGCATCTGAAGGTAGACACTCGCCCGGTTACAACGGTATGCGCACTTTTCCCCTTGTCGGTTCTAGTTATTCGTTTCAAGCATCAGAACTGCGCAAATTTTGAGTTTCTCAAGCGTTTCTTACCTTCAAACTGCCATATCTCGCGAACGGACTGACCGATCCGCAAAATTTCTGTTGCATCTGAAAGTAGAAACTCGCCCGATTACAAAGGTGTGCGTACTTTTCCCCAAGGCCGTTCTAGTTACTCGTTTCTAGCATCAGAACTGCGAAAATTTTGAGTTTCTCAAGCGTTTCTTACCTCCAAACTGCCATATCTCGCGAACGGATTGACCAATCCGCAAAATTTCTGTTGCATCTGAATGTAGAGTCTCGCCCGATTACAACGGTATGTGTAGTTTTCCCCTAGGCCGTTCCAGTTATTCGTTTCGAGCATCAGAACTGCGAAAATTTCGAGTTTCTCAAGCGCTTCTTACATCCAAACTGCCATATCTCGCGAACGTTTTGACCGATCAGCAAAATTTCTGTTGCATCTGAAAGTAGAAACTCGCCCGATTACAACGGTATGCCCACTTTTCCCCTAGGCCGTTCTAGTTATTCGTTTCAAGCATCAGAACTGCGCAAATTTTGAGTTTCTCAAGCGTTTCTTACCATCAAACTGCCATATCTCGCGAACGGATTGACCGATCCGCAAAATTTCTGTTGCATCTGAAAGTAGAAACTCGCCCGATTACAACGGTATGCGCACTTTTCCCCTAGGCGGTTCTAGTTATTCGTTTCGAGCATCAGAACTGCGAAAATTTTGAGTTTCTCAAGCGTTTCTTACCTCCAAACTGCCATATCTCGCGAACGGATTGACCGATCCGCAAAATTTCTGTTGCATCTGAAAGTAGAAACTCGCCCGATTACAACGGTATGTGTAGTTTTCCCCAAGGCCGTTCCAGTTATTCGTTTCGAGCATCAGAACTGCGAAAATTTCGAGTTTCTCTAGCGTTTCTTACATCCAAACTGCCATATCTCGCGAACGGATTGGCCGATCCGCAAAATTTCTGTTGCATCTGAAAGTAGACACTCGCCCGATTACAACGGTATGTGTAGTTTTCCCCAAGGCCGTTCCAGTTATTCGTTTCGAGCATCAGGACTGCGAAAATTTCGAGTTTCTCTAGCGTTTCTTACATCCAAACTGCCATATCTCGCGAACGGATTGGCCGATCCGCAAAATTTCTGTTGCATCTGAAAGTAGAGTCTCGCCCGATTACAACGGTATGTGTAGTTTTCCCCTAGGCCGTTCCAGTTATTCGTTTCGAGCATCAGAACTGCGAAAATTTCGAGTTTCTCAAGCGTTTCTTACATCCAAACTGCCATATCTCGCGAACGTTTTGACCGATCAGCAAAATTTCTGTTGCATCTGAAAGTAGAAACTCGCCCGATTACAACGGTATGCGCACTTTTCCCCTAGGCGGTTCTAGTTATTCGTTTCGAGCATCAGAACTGCGAAAATTTTGAGTTTCTCAAGCGTTTCTTACCTCCAAACTGCCATATCTCGCGAACGGATTGACCAATCCGCAAAATTTCTGTTGCATCGGAAAGTAGAGACTCGCCCGATTACAACGGTATGTGTAGTTTTCCCCTAGGCCGTTCCAGTTATTCGTTTCGAGCATCAGAACTGCGAAAATTTCGAGTTTCTCAAGCGTTTCTTGCATCCAAACTGCCATATCTCGCGAACGGATTGACCGATCCGCAAAATTTCTGTTGCATCTGAAACTAGAAACTCGCCCGATTACAACGGTATGCGTACTTCTCCCCTAGGCCGTTCTAGTTATTCGTTTTAAGCATCAGAACTGCGCAAATTTTGAGTTTCTCGAGCGTTTCTTACCTTCAAACTGCCATATCTCGCGAACTGATTGACCGATCCGCAAAATTTCTGTTGCATCTGAAAGTAGAAACTCGCCCGATTACAAAGGTATACGCACTTTTCCCCTAGGCCGTTCTAGTTATTCGTTTCGAGCATCAGAACTGCGAAAATTTTGAGTTTCTCAAGCGTTTCTTACCTCCAAACTGCCATATCTCGCGAACGGATTGACCAATCCGCAAAATTTCTGTTGCATCTGAAAGTAGAGACTCGCCCGATTACAACGGTATGTGTAGTTTTCCCCTAGGCCGTTCTAGTCATTCGTTTCGAGCATCAGAACTGCGAAAATTTTGAGTTTCTCAAGCGTTTCTTACCTCCAAACTGCCATATCTCGCGAACGGATTGACCAATCCGCAAAATTTCTGTTGCATCTGAAAGTAGAGACTCGCCCGATTACAACGGTATGTGTAGTTTTCCCCTAGGCGGTTCCAGTTATTCGTTTCGAGCATCAGAACTGCGAAAATTTCGAGTTTCTCAAGCGTTTCTTGCATCCAAACTGCCATATCTCGCGAACGGATTGACCGATCAGCAAAATTTCTGTTGCATCTGAAAGTAGAAACTCGCCCGATTACAACGGTATGCGCACTTTTCCCCTAGGCGGTTCTAGTTATTCGTTTCGAGCATCAGAACTGCGAAAATTTTGAGTTTCTCAAGCGTTTCTTACCTCCAAACTGCCATATCTCGCGAACGGATTGACCAATCCGCAAAATTTCTGTTGCATCTGAAAGTAGAGACTCGCCCGATTACAACGGTATGTGTAGTTTTCCCCTAGGCCGTTCCAGTTATTCGTTTCGAGCATCAGAACTGCGAAAATTTCGAGTTTCTCAAGCGTTTCTTGCATCCAAACTGCCATATCTCGCGAACGGATTGACCGATCCGCAAAATTTCTGTTGCATCTGAAACTAGAAACTCGCCCGATTACAACGGTATGCGTACTTCTCCCCTAGGCCGTTCTAGTTATTCGTTTTAAGCATCAGAACTGCGCAAATTTTGAGTTTCTCGAGCGTTTCTTACCTTCAAACTGCCATATCTCGCGAACTGATTGACCGATCCGCAAAATTTCTGTTGCATCTGAAAGTAGAAACTCGCCCGATTACAAAGGTATGCGCACTTTTCCCCTAGGCCGTTCTAGTTATTCGTTTCAAGCATCAGAACTGCGCAAATTTTGATTTTCTCAAGCGTCTCTTACATCCAAACTGCCATATCTCGCGAACGGATTGACCAATCCGCAAAATTTCTGTTGCATCTGAAAGTAGAAACTCGCCCGATTACAACGGTATGCCCACTTTTCCCCTAGGCCGTTCTAGTTATTCGTTTCAAGCATCAGAACTGCGAAAATTTCGAGTTTCTCAAGCGTTTCTTGCATCCAAACTGCCATATCTCGCGAACGGATTGACCGATCCGCAAAATTTCTGTTGCATCTGAAAGTAGAAACTCGCCCGATTACAACGGTATGCGCACTTTTCCCCTAGGCCGTTCTAGTTATTCGTTTCGAGCATCAGAACTGCGAAAATTTTGAGTTTCTCAAGCGTTTCTTACATCCAAACTGCCATATCTCGCGAACGGATTGACCAATCCGCAAAATTTCTGTTGCATCTGAAAGTAGAGACTCGCCCGATTACAACGGTATGTGTAGTTTTCCCCTAGGCCGTTCTAGTCATTCGTTTCGAGCATCAGAACTGCGAAAATTTTGAGTTTCTCAAGCGTTTCTTACCTCCAAACTGCCATATCTCGCGAACGGATTGACCAATCCGCAAAATTTCTGTTGCATCTGAAAGTAGAGACTCGCCCGATTACAACGGTATGTGTAGTTTTCCCCTAGGCCGTTCCAGCTATTCGTTTCGAGCATCAGAACTGCGAAAATTTTGAGTTTTTCAAGCGTTTCTTGCATCCAAACTGCCATATCTCGCGAACGGATTGACCGATCCGCAAAATTTCTGTTGCATCTGAAAGTAGAATCTCGCCCGATTACAACGGTATGCGCACTTTTCCCCTACGCCGTTCTAGTTACTCGTTTCTAGCATCAGAACTGCGAAAACTTTGAGTTTCTCAAGCGTTTCTTATTTCCAAACTGCCATATCTCGCGAACGGATTGATCAATCCGCAAAATTTCTGTTGCATCTGAAAGTAGAAACTCGCCCGATTACAACGGTATGCGTACTTCTCCCCTAGGCCGTTCCAGCTATTCGTTTCGAGCATCAGAACTGCGAAAATTTTGAGTTTCTCAAGCGTTTCTTACCTCCAAACTGCCATATCTCGCGAACGGATTGAACAATCCGCAAAATTTCTGTTGCATCTGAAAGTAGAAACTCGCCCGATTACAACGATATGCGCACTTTTCCCCTAGGCCGTTCTAGTTATTCGTTTCGAGCATCAGAACTGCGAAAATTTTGAGTTTCTCAAGCGTTTCTTACATCCAAACTGCCATATCTCGCGAACGGATTGACCAATCCGCAAAATTTCTGTTGCATCTGAAAGTAGAGACTCGCCCGATTACAACGGTATGTGTAGTTTTCCCCTAGGCCGTTCTAGTCATTCGTTTCGAGCATCAGAACTGCGAAAATTTTGAGTTTCTCAAGCGTTTCTTACCTCCAAACTGCCATATCTCGCGAACGGATTGACCAATCCGCAAAATTTCTGTTGCATCTGAAAGTAGAGACTCGCCCGATTACAACGGTATGTGTAGTTTTCCCCTAGGCCGTTCCAGCTATTCGTTTCGAGCATCAGAACTGCGAAAATTTTGAGTTTTTCAAGCGTTTCTTGCATCCAAACTGCCATATCTCGCGAACGGATTGACCGATCCGCAAAATTTCTGTTGCATCTGAAAGTAGAATCTCGCCCGATTACAACGGTATGCGCAGTTTTCCCCTACGCCGTTCTAGTTACTCGTTTCTAGCATCAGAACTGCGAAAACTTTGAGTTTCTCAAGCGTTTCTTATTTCCAAACTGCCATATCTCGCGAACGGATTGATCAATCCGCAAAATTTCTGTTGCATCTGAAAGTAGAAACTCGCCCGATTACAACGGTATGCGTACTTCTCCCCTAGGCCGTTCCAGCTATTCGTTTCGAGCATCAGAACTGCGAAAATTTTGAGTTTCTCAAGCGTTTCTTACCTCCAAACTGCCATATCTCGCGAACGGATTGAACAATCCGCAAAATTTCTGTTGCATCTGAAAGTAGAAACTCGCCCGATTACAACGATATGCGCACTTTTCCTCTGGGCCGTTCTAGTTATTCGTTTCGAGCATCAGAACTGCGAAAATTTTGAGTTTCTAAAGCGTTTCTTATCTCCAAACTGCCATGTCTCGCGAACGGATTGATCAATCCGCAAAATTTCTGTTGATTGTGAAAGTAGAAACTCGCCCGATTACAACGGTATGCGTACTTCTCCCCTAGGCCGTTCTAGTCATTCGTTTCGAGCATCAGAACTGCGAAAATTTTGAGTTTCCCAAGCGTTTCTTATCACCAAACTGCCATATCTCGCGAACGGATTGATCAATCCGGAAAATTTCTGTTGCATCTGAAGGTAGACACTCGCCCGGTTACAACGGTATGCGCACTTTTCCCCTTGGCGGTTCTAGTTATTCGTTTCAAGCATCAGAACTGCGCAAATTTTGAGTTTCTCAAGCGTTTCTTACCTTCAAACTGCCATATCTCGCGAACTGATTGACCGATCCGCAAAATTTCTGTTGCATCTGAAAGTAGAAACTCGCCCGATTACAAAGGTGTGCGTACTTTTCCCCAAGGCCGTTCTAGTTACTCGTTTCTAGCATCAGAACTGCGAAAATTTTGAGTTTCTCAAGCGTTTCTTACCTCCAAACTGCCATATCTCGCGAACGGACTGACCGATCCGCAAAATTTCTGTTGCATCTGAAAGTAGTTCCTCGCCCGATTACAACGGTATGCGCACTTTTCCCCTAGGCCGTTCTAGTTATTCGTTTCAAGCATCAGAACTGCGCAAATTTTGAGTTTCTCAAGCGTTTCTTACCTCCAAACTGCCATATCTCGCGAACGGATTGACCAATCCGCAAAATTTCTGTTGCATCTGAAAGTAGAAACTCGCCCGATTACAAAGGTGTGCGTACTTTTCCCCAAGGCCGTTCTAGTTACTCGTTTCTAGCATCAGAACTGCGAAAATTTTGAGTTTCTCAAGCGTTTCTTACCTCCAAACTGCCATATCTCGCGAACGGATTGACCAATCCGCAAAATTTCTGTTGCATCTGAAAGTAGAGTCTCGCCCGATTACAACGGTATGTGTAGTTTTCCCCTAGGCCGTTCCAGTTATTCGTTTCGAGCATCAGAACTGCGAAAATTTTGAGTTTCTCAAGCGTTTCTTACATCCAAACTGCCATATCTCGCGAACGTTTTGACCGATCAGCAAAATTTCTGTTGCATCTGAAAGTAGAAACTCGCCCGATTACAACGGTATGCCCACTTTTCCCCTAGGCCGTTCTAGTTATTCGTTTCAAGCATCAGAACTGCGAAAATTTCGAGTTTCTCTAGCGTTTCTTACATCCAAACTGCCATATCTCGCGAACGGATTGGCCGATCCGCAAAATTTCTGCTGCATCTGAAAGTAGACACTCGCCCGATTACAACGGTATACGTTCTTCTCCCCTAGGCCGTTCTAGTCATTCGTTTCGAGCATCAGAACTGCGAAAATGTTGAGTTTCTCAAGCGTTTCTTACCTCCAAACTGCCATATCTCGCGAACGTTTTGACCGATCAGCAAAATTTCTGTTGCATCTGAAAGTAGAAACTCGCCCGATTACAACGGTATGCCCACTTTTCCCCTAGGCCGTTCTAGTTATTCGTTTCAAGCATCAGAACTGCGAAAATTTCGAGTTTCTCTAGCGTTTCTTACATCCAAACTGCCATATCTCGCGAACGGATTGGCCGATCCCCAAAATTTCTGTTGCATCTGAAAGTAGACACTCGCCCGATTACAACGGTATACGTTCTTCTCCCCTAGGCCGTTCTAGTCATTCGTTTCGAGCATCAGAACTGCGAAAATTTTGAGTTTCTCAAGCGTTTCTTACCTCCAAACTGCCATATCTCGCGAACGGATTGACCGATCCGCAAAATTTCTGTTGCATCTGAAAGTAGAAACTCGCCCGATTACAACGGTATGTGTAGTTTTCCCCAAGGCCGTTCCAGTTATTCGTTTCGAGCATCAGAACTGCGAAAATTTCGAGTTTCTCTAGCGTTTCTTACATCCAAACTGCCATATCTCGCGAACGGATTGGCCGATCCGCAAAATTTCTGTTGCATCTGAAAGTAGACACTCGCCCGATTACAACGGTATACGTTCTTCTCCCCTAGGCCGTTCTAGTCATTCGTTTCGAGCATCAGAACTGCGAAAATGTTGAGTTTCTCAAGCGTTTCTTATCTCCAAACTGCCATATCTCGCGAACGGATTGATCAATCCGAAAAATTTCTGTTGCATCTGAAAGTAGAAACTCGCCCGATTACAACGGTATGCGCACTTTTCCCCTAGGCCGTTCCAGTTATTGGTTTCGAGCATCAGAACTGCGAAAATTTTGAGTTTCTCAAGCGTTTCTTGCATCCAAACTGCCATATCTCGCGAACGGATTGACCGATCCGCAAAATTTCTGTTGCATCTGAAAGTAGAGACTCGCCCGATTACAACGGTATGTGTAGTTTTCCCCTAGGCCGTTCCAGTTATTCGTTTCGAGCATCAGAACTGCGAAAATTTTGAGTTTCTCAAGGGTTTCTTACCTCCGAACTGCCATATCTCGCGAACGGATTGACCAATCCGCAAAATTTCTGTTGCATCTGAAAGTAGAGACTCGCCCGATTACAACGGTATGCGTACTTCTCCCCTAGGCCGTTCTAGTTATTCGTTTTAAGCATCAGAACTGCGCAAATTTTGAGTTTCTCGAGCGTTTCTTACCTTCAAACTGCCATATCTCGCGAACTGATTGACCGATCCGCAAAATTTCTGTTGCATCTGAAAGTAGAAACTCGCCCGATTACAAAGGTGTGCGTACTTTTCCCCAAGGCCGTTCTAGTTACTCGTTTCTAGCATCAGAACTGCGAAAATTTTGAGTTTCTCAAGCGTTTCTTACCTCCAAACTGCCATATCTCGCGAACGGACTGACCGATCCGCAAAATTTCTGTTGCATCTGAAAGTAGTTCCTCGCCCGATTACAACGGTATGCGCACTTTTCCCCTAGGCCGTTCTAGTTATTCGTTTCAAGCATCAGAACTGCGCAAATTTTGAGTTTCTCAAGCGTTTCTTACCTCCAAACTGCCATATCTCGCGAACGGATTGACCAATCCGCAAAATTTCTGTTGCATCTGAAAGTAGAAACTCGCCCGATTACAAAGGTGTGCGTACTTTTCCCCAAGGCCGTTCTAGTTACTCGTTTCTAGCATCAGAACTGCGAAAATTTTGAGTTTCTCAAGCGTTTCTTACCTCCAAACTGCCATATCTCGCGAACGGATTGACCAATCCGCAAAATTTCTGTTGCATCTGAAAGTAGAGTCTCGCCCGATTACAACGGTATGTGTAGTTTTCCCCTAGGCCGTTCCAGTTATTGGTTTCGAGCATCAGAACTGCGAAAATTTTGAGTTTCTCAAGCGTTTCTTGCATCCAAACTGCCATATCTCGCGAACGGATTGACCGATCCGCAAAATTTCTGTTGCATCTGAAAGTAGAGACTCGCCCGATTACAACGGTATGTGTAGTTTTCCCCTAGGCCGTTCCAGTTATTCGTTTCGAGCATCAGAACTGCGAAAATTTTGAGTTTCTCAAGGGTTTCTTACCTCCGAACTGCCATATCTCGCGAACGGATTGACCAATCCGTAAAATTTCTGTTGCATCTGAAAGTAGAGACTCGCCCGATTACAACGGTATGCGTACTTCTCCCCTAGGCCGTTCTAGTTATTCGTTTTAAGCATCAGAACTGCGCAAATTTTGAGTTTCTCGAGCGTTTCTTACCTTCAAACTGCCATATCTCGCGAACTGATTGACCGATCCGCAAAATTTCTGTTGCATCTGAAAGTAGAAACTCGCCCGATTACAAAGGTGTGCGTACTTTTCCCCAAGGCCGTTCTAGTTACTCGTTTCTAGCATCAGAACTGCGAAAATTTTGAGTTTCTCAAGCGTTTCTTACCTCCAAACTGCCATATCTCGCGAACGGACTGACCGATCCGCAAAATTTCTGTTGCATCTGAAAGTAGTTCCTCGCCCGATTACAACGGTATGCGCACTTTTCCCCTAGGCCGTTCTAGTTATTCGTTTCAAGCATCAGAACTGCGCAAATTTTGAGTTTCTCAAGCGTTTCTTACCTCCAAACTGCAATATCTCGCGAACGGATTGACCAATCCGCAAAATTTCTGTTGCATCTGAAAGTAGAAACTCGCCCGATTACAAAGGTGTGCGTACTTTTCCCCAAGGCCGTTCTAGTTACTCGTTTCTAGCATCAGAACTGCGAAAATTTTGAGTTTCTCAAGCGTTTCTTACCTCCAAACTGCCATATCTCGCGAACGGATTGACCAATCCGCAAAATTTCTGTTGCATCTGAAAGTAGAGTCTCGCCCGATTACAACGGTATGTGTAGTTTTCCCCTAGGCCGTTCCAGTTATTCGTTTCGAGCATCAGAACTGCGAAAATTTTGAGTTTCTCAAGCGTTTCTTACATCCAAACTGCCATATCTCGCGAACGTTTTGACCGATCAGCAAAATTTCTGTTGCATCTGAAAGTAGAAACTCGCCCGATTACAACGGTATGCCCACTTTTCCCCTAGGCCGTTCTAGTTATTCGTTTCAAGCATCAGAACTGCGCAAATTTTGAGTTTCTCAAGCGTTTCTTACAATCAAACTGCCATATCTCGCGAACGGATTGACCGATCCGCAAAATTTCTGTTGCATCTGAAAGTAGAAACTCGCCCGATTACAACGGTATGCGCACTTTTCCCCTAGGCGGTTCTAGTTATTCGTTTCGAGCATCAGAACTGCGAAAATTTTGAGTTTCTCAAGCGTTTCTTACCTCCAAACTGCCATATCTCGCGAACGGATTGACCGATCCGCAAAATTTCTGTTGCATCTGAAAGTAGAAACTCGCCCGATTACAACGGTATGTGTAGTTTTCCCCAAGGCCGTTCCAGTTATTCGTTTCGAGAATCAGAACTGCGAAAATTTCGAGTTTCTCTAGCGTTTCTTACATCCAAACTGCCATATCTCGCGAACGGATTGGCAGATCCCCAAAATTTCTGTTGCATCTGAAAGTAGACACTCGCCCGATTACAACGGTATACGTTCTTCTCCCCTAGGCCGTTCTAGTCATTCGTTTCGAGCATCAGAACTGCGAAAATTTTGAGTTTCTCAAGCGTTTCTTACCTCCAAACTGCCATATCTCGCGAACGGATTGACCGATCCGCAAAATTTCTGTTGCATCTGAAAGTAGAAACTCGCCCGATTACAACGGTATGTGTAGTTTTCCCCAAGGCCGTTCCAGTTATTCGTTTCGAGCATCAGAACTGCGAAAATTTCGAGTTTCTCTAGCGTTTCTTACATCCAAACTGCCATATCTCGCGAACGGATTGGCCGATCCGCAAAATTTCTGTTGCATCTGAAAGTAGACACTCGCCCGATTACAACGGTATACGTTCTTCTCCCCTAGGCCGTTCTAGTCATTCGTTTCGAGCATCAGAACTGCGAAAATGTTGAGTTTCTCAAGCGTTTCTTATCTCCAAACTGCCATATCTCGCGAACGGATTGATCAATCCGAAAAATTTCTGTTGCATCTGAAAGTAGAAACTCGCCCGATTACAAAGGTATGCGCACTTTTCCCCTAGGCCGTTCTAGTTATTCGTTTCAAGCATCAGAACTGCGAAAATTTCGAGTTTCTCAAGCGTTTCTTGCATCCAAACTGCCATATCTCGCGAACGGATTGACCGATCCGCAAAATTTCTGTTGCATCTGAAAGTAGAAACTCGCCCTATTACAACGGTATGCGTACTTTTCCCCAAGGCCGTTCTAGTTACTCGTTTCAAGCATCAGAACTGCGCAAATTTTGAGTTTCTCAAGCGTTTCTTACCATCAAACTGCCATATCTCGCGACCGGATTGACCGATCCGCAAAATTTCTGTTGCATCTGAAAGTAGAAACTCGCCCGATTACAACGGTATGCGCACTTTTCCCCTAGGCCGTTCTAGTTATTCGTTTCAAGCATCAGAACTGCGAAAATTTCGAGTTTCTCAAGCGTTTCTTGCATCCAAACTGCCATATCTCGCGAACGGATTGACCGATCCGCAAAATTTCTGTTGCATCTGAAAGTAGAAACTCGCCCGATTACAACGGTATGCGCACTTTTCCCCTAGGCCGTTCTAGTTATTCGTTTCGAGCATCAGAACTGCGAAAATTTTGAGTTTCTCAAGCGTTTCTTACCTCCTAACTGCCATATCTCGCGAACGGATTGACCAATCCGCAAAATTTCTGTTGCATCTGAAAGTAGAGACTCGCCCGATTACAACGGTATGTGTAGTTTTCCCCTAGGCCGTTCTAGTCATTCGTTTCGAGCATCAGAACTGCGAAAATTTTGAGTTTCTCAAGCGTTTCTTACCTCCAAACTGCCATATCTCGCGAACGGATTGACCAATCCGCAAAATTTCTGTTGCATCTGAAAGTAGAGACTCGCCCGATTACAACGGTATGTGTAGTTTTCCCCTAGGCCGTTCCAGTTATTCGTTTCGAGCATCAGAACTGCGAAAATTTCGAGTTTCTCAAGCGTTTCTTGCATCCAAACTGCCCTATCACGCGAACGGATTGACCGATCCGCAAAATTTCTGTTGCATCTGAAAGTAGAAACTCGCCCGTTTACAACGGTATGTGTAGTTTTCCCCTAGGCCGTTCCAGCTATTCGTTTCGAGCATCAGAACTGCGAAAATTTTGAGTTTTTCAAGCGTTTCTTGCATCCAAACTGCCATATCTCGCGAACGGATTGACCGATCCGCAAAATTTCTGTTGCATCTAAAAGTAGAATCTCGCCCGATTACAACGGTATGCGCACTTTTCCCCTACGCCGTTCTAGTTACTCGTTTCTAGCATCAGAACTGCGAAAACTTTGAGTTTCTCAAGCGTTTCTTATTTCCAAACTGCCATATCTCGTGAACGGATTGATCAATCCGCAAAATTTCTGTTGCATCTGAAAGTAGAAACTCGCCCGATTACAACGGTATGCGTACTTCTCCCCTAGGCCGTTCTAGTTATTCATTTCGAGCATCAGAACTGCGAAAATTTTGAGTTTCTCAAGCGTTTCTTACCTCCAAACTGCCATATCTCGCGAACGGATTGAACAATCCGCAAAATTTCTGTTGCATCTGAAAGTAGAAACTCGCCCGATTACAACGGTATGCGCACTTTTCCTCTGGGCCGTTCTAGTTATTCGTTTCGAGCATCAGAACTGCGACAATTTTGAGTTTCTAAAGCGTTTCTTATCTCCAAACTGCCATGTCTCGCGAACGGATTGATCAATCCGCAAAATTTCTGTTGATTGTGAAAGTAGAAACTCGCCCGATTACAACGGTATGCGTACTTCTCCCCTAGGCCGTTCTAGTCATTCGTTTCGAGCATCAGAACTGCGAAAATTTTGAGTTTCCCAAGCGTTTCTTATCACCAAACTGCCATATCTCGCGAACGGATTGATCAATCCGGAAAATTTCTGTTGCATCTGAAGGTAGACACTCGCCCGGTTACAACGGTATGCGCACTTTTCCCCTTGGCGGTTCTAGTTATTCGTTTCAAGCATCAGAACTGCGCAAATTTTGAGTTTCTCAAGCGTTTCTTACCTTCAAACTGCCATATCTCGCGAACGGACTGACCGATCCGCAAAATTTCTGTTGCATCAGAAAGTAGTTCCTCGCCCGATTACAACGGTATGCGCACTTTTCCCCTAGGCCGTTCTAGTTATTCGTTTCGAGCATCAGAACTGCGAAAATTTCGAGTTTCTCAAGCGTTTCTTACATCCAAACTGCCATATCTCGCGAACGTTTTGACCGATCAGCAAAATTTCTGTTGCATCTGAAAGTAGAAACTCGCCCGATTACAACGGTATGCCCACTTTTCCCCTAGGCCGTTCTAGTTATTCGTTTCAAGCATCAGAACTGCGAAAATTTTGAGTTTCTCAAGCGTTTCTTACCTCCAAACTGCCATATCTCGCGAACGGATTGACCGATCCGCAAAATTTCTGTTGCATCTGAAAGTAGAAACTCGCCCGATTACAACGGTATACGTTCTTCTCCCCTAGGCCGTTCTAGTCATTCGTTTCGAGCATCAGAACTGCGAAAATTTTGAGTTTCTCAAGCGTTTCTTACCTCCAAACTGCCATATCTCGCGAACGGATTGACCGATCCGCAAAATTTCTGTTGCATCTGAAAGTAGAAACTCGCCCGATTACAACGGTATGTGTAGTTTTCCCCAAGGCCGTTCCAGTTATTCGTTTCGAGCATCAGAACTGCGAAAATTTCGAGTTTCTCTAGCGTTTCTTACATCCAAACTGCCATATCTCGCGAACGGATTGGCCGATCCGCAAAATTTCTGTTGCATCTGAAAGTAGACACTCGCCCGATTACAACGGTATACGTTCTTCTCCCCTAGGCCGTTCTAGTCATTCGTTTCGAGCATCAGAACTGCGAAAATTTTGAGTTTCTCAAGCGTTTCTTATCTCCAAACTGCCATATCTCGCGAACGGATTGATCAATCCGAAAAATTTCTGTTGCATCTGAAAGTAGAAACTCGCCCGATTACAACGGTATGCGCACTTTTCCCCTAGGCCGTTCCAGTTATTGGTTTCGAGCATCAGAACTGCGAAAATTTTGAGTTTCTCAAGCGTTTCTTGCATCCAAACTGCCATATCTCGCGAACGGATTGACCGATCCGCAAAATTTCTGTTGCATCTGAAAGTAGAGACTCGCCCGATTACAACGGTATGTGTAGTTTTCCCCTAGGCCGTTCCAGTTATTCGTTTCGAGCATCAGAACTGCGAAAATTTTGAGTTTCTCAAGCGTTTCTTACCTCCAAACTGCCATATCTCGCGAACGGATTGACCAATCCGCAAAATTTCTGTTGCATCTGAAAGTAGAGACTCGCCCGATTACAACGGTATGTGTAGTTTTCCCCTAGGCCGTTCCAGTTATTCGTTTCGAGCATCAGAACTGCGAAAATTTCGAGTTTCTCAAGCGTTTCTTGCATCCAAACTGCCATATCTCGCGAACGGATTGACCGATCCGCAAAATTTCTGTTGCATCTGAAACTAGAAACTCGCCCGATTACAACGGTATGCGTACTTCTCCCCTAGGCCGTTCTAGTTATTCGTTTTAAGCATCAGAACTGCGCAAATTTTGAGTTTCTCGAGCGTTTCTTACCTTCAAACTGCCATATCTCGCGAACTGATTGACCGATCCGCAAAATTTCTGTTGCATCTGTAAGTAGAAACTCGCCCGATTACAAAGGTATGCGCACTTTTCCCCTAGGCCGTTCTAGTTATTCGTTTCAAGCATCAGAACTGCGCAAATTTTGATTTTCTCAAGCGTCTCTTACCTCCAAACTGCCATATCTCGCGAACGGATTGACCAATCCGCAAAATTTCTGTTGCATCTGAAAGTAGAAACTCGCCCGATTACAACGGTATGCCCACTTTTCCCCTAGGCCGTTCTAGTTATTCGTTTCAAGCATCAGAACTGCGCAAATTTTGAGTTTCTCAAGCGTTTCTTACCTCCAAACTGCCATATCTCGCGAACGGATTGACCAATCCGCAAAATTTCTGTTGCATCTGAAAGTAGAAACTCGCCCGATTACAAAGGTGTGCGTACTTTTCCCCTAGGCCGTTCCAGTTATTCGTTTCGAGCATCAGAACTGCGAAAATTTCGAGTTTCTCAAGCGTTTCTTACCTCCAAACTGCCATATCTCGCGAACGTTTTGACCGATCAGCAAAATTTCTGTTGCATCTGAAAGTAGAAACTCGCCCGATTACAACGGTATGCCCACTTTTCCCCTAGGCCGTTCTAGTTATTCGTTTCAAGCATCAGAACTGCGAAAATTTTGAGTTTCTCAAGCGTTTCTTACCTCCAAACTGCCATATCTCGCGAACGGATTGACCGATCCGCAAAATTTCTGTTGCATCTGAAAGTAGAAACTCGCCCGATTACAACGGTATGTGTAGTTTTCCCCAAGGCCGTTCCAGTTATTCGTTTCGAGAATCAGAACTGCGAAAATTTCGAGTTTCTCTAGCGTTTCTTACATCCAAACTGCCATATCTCGCGAACGGATTGGCCGATCCGCAAAATTTCTGTTGCATCTGAAAGTAGACACTCGCCCGATTACAACGGTATACGTTCTTCTCCCCTAGGCCGTTCTAGTCATTCGTTTCGAGCATCAGAACTGCGAAAATTTTGAGTTTCTCAAGCGTTTCTTACCTCCAAAGAGCCATATCTCGCGAACGGATTGACCGATCCGCAAAATTTCTGTTGCATCTGAAAGTAGAAACTCGCCCGATTACAACGGTATGTGTAGTTTTCCCCAAGGCCGTTCCAGTTATTCGTTTCGAGCATCAGAACTGCGAAAATTTCGAGTTTCTCTAGCGTTTCTTACATCCAAACTGCCATATCTCGCGAACGGATTGGCCGATCCGCAAAATTTCTGTTGCATCTGAAAGTAGACACTCGCCCGATTACAACGGTATACGTTCTTCTCCCCTAGGCCGTTCTAGTCATTCGTTTCGAGCATCAGAACTGCGAAAATTTTGAGTTTCTCAAGCGTTTCTTATCTCCAAACTGCCATATCTCGCGAACGGATTGATCAATCCGAAAAATTTCTGTTGCATCTGAAAGTAGAAACTCGCCCGATTACAACGGTATGCGCACTTTTCCCCTAGGCCGTTCCAGTTATTGGTTTCGAGCATCAGAACTGCGAAAATTTTGAGTTTCTCAAGCGTTTCTTGCATCCAAACTGCCATATCTCGCGAACGGATTGACCGATCCGCAAAATTTCTGTTGCATCTGAAAGTAGAGACTCTCCCGATTACAACGGTATGTGTAGTTTTCCCCTAGGCCGTTCCAGTTATTCGTTTCGAGCATCAGAACTGCGAAAATTTTGAGTTTCTCAAGCGTTTCTTACCTCCAAACTGCCATATCTCGCGAACGGATTGACCAATCCGCAAAATTTCTGTTGCATCTGAAAGTAGAGACTCGCCCGATTACAACGGTATGTGTAGTTTTCCCCTAGGCCGTTCCAGTTATTCGTTTCGAGCATCAGAACTGCGAAAATTTCGAGTTTCTCAAGCGTTTCTTGCATCCAAACTGCCATATCTCGCGAACGGATTGACCGATCCGCAAAATTTCTGTTGCATCTGTAAGTAGAAACTCGCCCGATTACAAAGGTATGCGCACTTTTCCCCTAGGCCGTTCTAGTTATTCGTTTCAAGCATCAGAACTGCGCAAATTTTGATTTTCTCAAGCGTCTCTTACCTCCAAACTGCCATATCTCGCGAACGGATTGACCAATCCGCAAAATTTCTGTTGCATCTGAAAGTAGAAACTCGCCCGATTACAACGGTATGCCCACTTTTCCCCTAGGCCGTTCTAGTTATTCGTTTCAAGCATCAGAACTGCGAAAATTTCGAGTTTCTCAAGCGTTTCTTGCATCCAAACTGCCATATCTCGCGAACGGATTGACCGATCCGCAAAATTTCTGTTGCATCTGAAAGTAGAAACTCGCCCGATTACAACGGTATGCGCACTTTTCCCCTAGGCCGTTCTAGTTATTCGTTTCGAGCATCAGAACTGCGAAAATTTTGAGTTTCTCAAGCGTTTCTTACCTCCAAGCTGCCATATCTCGCGAACGGATTGACCAATCCGCAAAATTTCTGTTGCATCTGAAAGTAGAGACTCGCCCGATTACAACGGTATGTGTAGTTTTCCCCTAGGCCGTTCCAGTTATTCGTTTCGAGCATCAGAACTGCGAAAATTTCGAGTTTCTCAAGCGTTTCTTGCATCCAAACTGCCATATCTCGCGAACGGATTGACCGATCCGCAAAATTTCTGTTGCATCTGAAACTAGAAACTCGCCCGATTACAACGGTATGCGTACTTCTCCCCTAGGCCGTTCTAGTTATTCGTTTTAAGCATCAGAACTGCGCAAATTTTGAGTTTCTCGAGCGTTTCTTACCTTCAAACTGCCATATCTCGCGAACTGATTGACCGATCCGCAAAATTTCTGTTGCATCTGTAAGTAGAAACTCGCCCGATTACAAAGGCATGCGCACTTTTCCCCTAGGCCGTTCTAGTTATTCGTTTCAAGCATCAGAACTGCGCAAATTTTGATTTTCTCAAGCGTCTCTTACCTCCAAACTGCCATATCTCGCGAACGGATTGACCAATCCGCAAAATTTCTGTTGCATCTGAAAGTAGAAACTCGCCCGATTACAACGGTATGCCCACTTTTCCCCTAGGCCGTTCTAGTTATTCGTTTCAAGCATCAGAACTGCGAAAATTTCGAGTTTCTCAAGCGTTTCTTGCATCCAAACTGCCATATCTCGCGAACGGATTGACCGATCCGCAAAATTTCTGTTGCATCTGAAAGTAGAAACTCGCCCGATTACAACGGTATGCGCACTTTTCCCCTAGGCCGTTCTAGTTATTCGTTTCGAGCATCAGAACTGCGAAAATTTTGAGTTTCTCAAGCGTTTCTTACCTCCAAACTGCCATATCTCGCGAACGGATTGACCAATCCGCAAAATTTCTGTTGCATCTGAAAGTAGAGACTCGCCCGATTACAACGGTATGTGTAGTTTTCCCCTAGGCCGTTCCAGTTATTCGTTTCGAGCATCAGAACTGCGAAAATTTCGAGTTTCTCAAGCGTTTCTTGCATCCAAACTGCCATATCTCGCGAACGGATTGACCGATCCGCAAAATTTCTGTTGCATCTGAAACTAGAAACTCGCCCGATTACAACGGTATGCGTACTTCTTCCCTAGGCCGTTCTAGTTATTCGTTTTAAGCATCAGAACTGCGCAAATTTTGAGTTTCTCGAGCGTTTCTTACCTTCAAACTGCCATATCTCGCGAACTGATTGACCGATCCGCAAAATTTCTGTTGCATCTGAAAGTAGAAACTCGCCCGATTACAAAGGTATGCGCACTTTTCCCCTAGGCCGTTCTAGTTATTCGTTTCAAGCATCAGAACTGCGCAAATTTTGATTTTCTCAAGCGTCTCTTACCTCCAAACTGCCATATCTCGCGAACGGATTGACCAATCCGCAAAATTTCTGTTGCATCTGAAAGTAGAAACTCGCCCGATTACAACGGTATGCCCACTTTTCCCCTAGGCCGTTCTAGTTATTCGTTTCAAGCATCAGAACTGCGAAAATTTCGAGTTTCTCAAGCGTTTCTTGCATCCAAACTGCCATATCTCGCGAACGGATTGACCGATCCGCAAAATTTCTGTTGCATCTGAAAGTAGAAACTCGCCCGATTACAACGGTATGCGCACTTTTCCCCTAGGCCGTTCTAGTTATTCGTTTCGAGCATCAGAACTGCGAAAATTTTGAGTTTCTCAAGCGTTTCTTACCTCCAAACTGCCATATCTCGCGAACGGATTGACCAATCCGCAAAATTTCTGTTGCATCTAAAAGTAGAGACTCGCCAGATTACAACGGTATGTGTAGTTTTCCCCTAGGCCGTTCCAGTTATTCGTTTCGAGCATCAGAACTGCGAAAATTTTGAGTTTCTCAAGCTATTCTTACCTCCAAACTGCCATATCTCGCGAACGGATTGATCAATCCGCAAAATTTCTGTTGCATCTGAAAGTAGAAACTCGCCCGATTACAACGGTATGCGTACTTCTCCCCTAGGCCGTTCTAGTTATTCGTTTCAAGCATCAGAACTGCGCAAATTTTGAGTTTCTCGAGCGTTTCTTACCTTCAAACTGCCATATCTCGCGAACGGATTGACCGATCCGCAAAATTTCTGTTGCATCTGAAAGTAGAAACTCGCCCGATTACAAAGGTATGCGCACTTTTCCCCTAGGCCGTTCTAGTTATTCGTTTCAAGCATCAGAACTGCGCAAATTTTGATTTTCTCAAGCGTCTCTTACCTCCAAACTGCCATATCTCGCGAACGGATTGACCAATCCGCAAAATTTCTGTTGCATCTGAAAGTAGAAACTCGCCCTATTACAACGGTATGCGTACTTTTCCCCAAGGCCGTTCTAGTTACTCGTTTCAAGCATCAGAACTGCGCAAATTTTGAGTTTCTCAAGCGTTTCTTACCATCAAACTGCCATATCTCGCGAACGGATTGACCGATCCGCAAAATTTCTGTTGCATCTGAAAGTAGAAACTCGCCCGATTACAACGGTATGCGCACTTTTCCCCTAGGCGGTTCTAGTTATTCGTTTCGAGCATCAGAACTGCGAAAATTTTGAGTTTCTCAAGCGTCTCTTACCTCCAAACTGCCATATCTCGCGAACGGATTGACCAATCCGCAAAATTTCTGTTGCATCTGAAAGTAGAAACTCGCCCGATTACAACGGTATGCCCACTTTTCCCCTAGGCCGTTCTAGTTATTCGTTTCAAGCATCAGAACTGCGAAAATTTCGAGTTTCTCAAGCGTTTCTTGCATCCAAACTGCCATATCTCGCGAACGGATTGACCGATCCGCAAAATTTCTGTTGCATCTGAAAGTAGAAACTCGCCCGATTACAACGGTATGCGCACTTTTCCCCTAGGCCGTTCTAGTTATTCGTTTCGAGCATCAGAACTGCGAAAATTTTGAGTTTCTCAAGCGTTTCTTACCTCCAAACTGCCATATCTCGCGAACGGATTGACCAATCCGCAAAATTTCTGTTGCATCTAAAAGTAGAGACTCGCCAGATTACAACGGTATGTGTAGTTTTCCCCTAGGCCGTTCCAGTTATTCGTTTCGAGCATCAGAACTGCGAAAATTTTGAGTTTCTCAAGCTATTCTTACCTCCAAACTGCCATATCTCGCGAACGGATTGATCAATCCGCAAAATTTCTGTTGCATCTGAAAGTAGAAACTCGCCCGATTACAACGGTATGCGTACTTCTCCCCTAGGCCGTTCTAGTTATTCGTTTCAAGCATCAGAACTGCGCAAATTTTGAGTTTCTCGAGCGTTTCTTACCTTCAAACTGCCATATCTCGCGAACGGATTGACCGATCCGCAAAATTTCTGTTGCATCTGAAAGTAGAAACTCGCCCGATTACAAAGGTATGCGCACTTTTCCCCTAGGCCGTTCTAGTTATTCGTTTCAAGCATCAGAACTGCGCAAATTTTGATTTTCTCAAGCGTCTCTTACCTCCAAACTGCCATATCTCGCGAACGGATTGACCAATCCGCAAAATTTCTGTTGCATCTGAAAGTAGAAACTCGCCCTATTACAACGGTATGCGTACTTTTCCCCAAGGCCGTTCTAGTTACTCGTTTCAAGCATCAGAACTGCGCAAATTTTGAGTTTCTCAAGCGTTTCTTACCATCAAACTGCCATATCTCGCGAACGGATTGACCGATCCGCAAAATTTCTGTTGCATCTGAAAGTAGAAACTCGCCCGATTACAACGGTATGCGCACTTTTCCCCTAGGCGGTTCTAGTTATTCGTTTCGAGCATCAGAACTGCGAAAATTTTGAGTTTCTCAAGCGTTTCTTACCTCCAAACTGCCATATCTCGCGAACGGATTGACCGATCCGCAAAATTTCTGTTGCATCTGAAAGTAGAAACTCGCCCGATTACAACGGTATGTGTAGTTTTCCCCAAGGCCGTTCCAGTTATTCGTTTCGAGCATCAGAACTGCGAAAATTTCGAGTTTCTCTAGCGTTTCTTACATCCAAACTGCCATATCTCGCGAACGGATTGGCCGATCCGCAAAATTTCTGTTGCATCTGAAAGTAGACACTCGCCCGATTACAACGGTATACGTTCTTCTCCCCTAGGCCGTTCTAGTCATTCGTTTCGAGCATCAGAACTGCGAAAATTTTGAGTTTCTCAAGCGTTTCTTATCTCCAAACTGCCATATCTCGCGAACGGATTGATCAATCCGAAAAATTTCTGTTGCATCTGAAAGTAGAAACTCGCCCGATTACAACGGTATGCGCACTTTTCCCCTAGGCCGTTCCAGTTATTCGTTTCGAGCATCAGAACTGCGAAAATTTTGAGTTTCTCAAGCGTTTCTTACCTCCAAACTGCCATATCTCGCGAACGGATTGACCAATCCGCAAAATTTCTGTTGCATCTGAAAGTAGAGTCTCGCCCGATTACAACGGTATGTGTAGTTTTCCCCTAGGCCGTTCCAGTTATTCGTTTCGAGCATCAGAACTGCGAAAATTTCGAGTTTCTCAAGCGTTTCTTATCTCCAAACTGCCATATCTCGCGAACGGATTGATCAATCCGAAAAATTTCTGTTGCATCTGAAAGTAGAAACTCGCCCGATTACAACGGTATGCGCACTTTTCCCCTAGGCCGTTCCAGTTATTCGTTTCAAGCATCAGAACTGCGCAAATTTTGATTTTCTCAAGCGTCTCTTACCTCCAAACTGCCATATCTCGCGAACGGATTGACCAATCCGCAAAATTTCTGTTGCATCTGAAAGTAGAAACTCGCCCTATTACAACGGTATGCGTACTTTTCCCCAAGGCCGTTCTAGTTACTCGTTTCAAGCATCAGAACTGCGCAAATTTTGAGTTTCTCAAGCGTTTCTTACCATCAAACTGCCATATCTCGCGAACGGATTGACCGATCCGCAAAATTTCTGTTGCATCTGAAAGTAGAAACTCGCCCGATTACAACGGTGTGTGTAGTTTTCCCCAAGGCCGTTCCAGTTATTCGTTTCGAGCATCAGAACTGCGAAAATTTCGAGTTTCTCTAGCGTTTCTTACATCCAAACTGCCATATCTCGCGAACGGATTGGCCGATCCGCAAAATTTCTGTTGCATCTGAAAGTAGACACTCGCCCGATTACAACGGTATACGTTCTTCTCCCCTAGGCCGTTCTAGTCATTCGTTTCGAGCATCAGAACTGCGAAAATTTTGAGTTTCTCAAGCGTTTCTTACCTCCAAACTGCCATATCTCGCGAACGGATTGACCGATCCGCAAAATTTCTGTTGCATCTGAAAGTAGAAACTCGCCCGATTACGACGGTATGCGCACTTTTCCCCTACGCCGTTCTAGTTACTCGTTTCTAGCATCAGAACTGCGAAAACATTGAGTTTCTCAAGCGTTTCTTATTTCCAAACTGCCATATCTCGCGAACGGATTGATCAATCCGCAAAATTTCTGTTGCATCTGAAAGTAGAAACTCGCCCGATTACAACGGTATGCGTACTTCTCCCCTAGGCCGTTCTAGTTATTCATTTCGAGCATCAGAACTGCGAAAATTTTGAGTTTCTCAAGCGTTTCTTACTTCCAAACTGCCGCATCTCGCGAACGGATCGACCAATCCGCAAAATTTCTGTTGCATCTCAAAGTAGAAACTCGCCCGATTACAACGGTATGTGTAGTTTTCCCCTAGGCCGTTCCAGCTATTCGTTTCGAGCATCAGAACTGCGAAAATTTTGAGTTTCTCAAGCGTTTCTTACCTCCAAACTGCCATATCTCGCGAACGGATTGACCAATCCGCAAAATTTCTATTGCATCTGAAAGTAGAGACTCGCCCGATTACAACGGTATGTGTAGTTTTCCCCTAGGCCGTTCCAGTTATTCGTTTCGAGCATCAGAACTGCGAAAATTTCGAGTTTCTCAAGCGTTTCTTGCATCCAAACTGCCATATCTCGCGAACGGATTGACCGATCCGCAAAATTTCTGTTGCATCTGAAAGTAGAAACTCGCCCGATTACAACGGTATGCGTACTTCTCCCCTAGGCCGTTCTAGTTATTCATTTCGAGCATCAGAACTGCGAAAATTTTGAGTTTCTCAAGCGTTTCTTACTTCCAAACTGCCGCATCTCGCGAACGGATCGACCAATCCGCAAAATTTCTGTTGCATCTGAAAGTAGAAACTCGCCCGATTACAACGGTATGCGCACTTTTCCCCTAGGCGGTTCTAGTTATTCGTTTCGAGCATCAGAACTGCGAAAATTTTGAGTTTCTCAAGCGTTTCTTACCTCCAAACTGCCATATCTCGCGAACGGATTGACCGATCCGCAAAATTTCTGTTGCATCTGAAAGTAGAAACTCGCCCGATTACAACGGTATGTGTAGTTTTCCCCAAGGCCGTTCCAGTTATTCGTTTCGAGCATCAGAACTGCGAAAATTTCGAGTTTCTCTAGCGTTTCTTACATCCAAACTGCCATATCTCGCGAACGGATTGGCCGATCCGCAAAATTTCTGTTGCATCTGAAAGTAGACACTCGCCCGATTACAACGGTATACGTTCTTCTCCCCTAGGCCGTTCTAGTCATTCGTTTCGAGCATCAGAACTGCGAAAATTTTGAGTTTCTCAAGCGTTTCTTATCTCCAAACTGCCATATCTCGCGAACGGATTGATCAATCCGAAAAATTTCTGTTGCATCTGAAAGTAGAAACTCGCCCGATTACAACGGTAGGCGCACTTTTCCCCTAGGCCGTTCCAGTTATTCGTTTCGAGCATCAGAACTGCGAAAATTTTGAGTTTCTCAAGCGTTTCTTACCTCCAAACTGCCATATCTCGCGAACGGATTGACCGATCCGCAAAATTTCTGTTGCATCTGAAAGTAGAGACTCGCCCGATTACAACGGTATGTGTAGTTTTCCCCTAGGCCGTTCCAGTTATTCGTTTCGAGCATCAGAACTGCGAAAATTTCGAGTTTCTCAAGCGTTTCTTATCTCCAAACTGCCATATCTCGCGAACGGATTGATCAATCCGAAAAATTTCTGTTGCATCTGAAAGTAGATACTCGCCCGATTACAACGGTATGCGCACTTTTCCCCTAGGCCGTTCCAGTTATTCGTTTCAAGCATCAGAACTGCGCAAATTTTGATTTTCTCAAGCGTCTCTTACCTCCAAACTGCCATATCTCGCGAACGGATTGACCAATCCGCAAAATTTCTGTTGCATCTGAAAGTAGAAACTCGCCCTATTACAACGGTATGCGTACTTTTCCCCAAGGCCGTTCTAGTTACTCGTTTCAAGCATCAGAACTGCGCAAATTTTGAGTTTCTCAAGCGTTTCTTACCATCAAACTGCCATATCTCGCGAACGGATTGACCGATCCGCAAAATTTCTGTTGCATCTGAAAGTAGAAACTCGCCCGATTACAACGGTATGTGTAGTTTTCCCCAAGGCCGTTCCAGTTATTCGTTTCGAGCATCAGAACTGCGAAAATTTCGAGTTTCTCTAGCGTTTCTTACAACCAAACTGCCATATCTCGCGAACGGATTGGCCGATCCGCAAAATTTCTGTTGC
Source organism: Ptiloglossa arizonensis (assembly GCF_051014685.1). Lineage (NCBI taxonomy): Eukaryota > Metazoa > Arthropoda > Insecta > Hymenoptera > Colletidae > Ptiloglossa > Ptiloglossa arizonensis. The sequence continues at coordinate 399,292 of NW_027478806.1, forward strand.
ATCTGAAAGTAGACACTCGCCCGATTACAACGGTATGTGTAGTTTTCCCCAAGGCCGTTCCAGTTATTCGTTTCGAGCATCAGAACTGCGAAAATTTCGAGTTTCTCTAGCGTTTCTTACATCCAAACTGCCATATCTCGCGAACGGATTGGCCGATCCGCAAAATTTCTGTTGCATCTGAAAGTAGACACTCGCCCGATTACAACGGTATACGTTCTTCTCCCCGAGGCCGTTCTAGATATTCGTTTCAAGCATCAGAACTGCGCAAATTTTGAGTTTCTCAAGCGTTTCTTACCTTCAAACTGCCATATCTCGCGAACGGATTGACCAATCCGCAAAATTTCTGTTGCATCTGAAAGTAGAAACTCGCCCTATTACAACGGTATGCGTACTTTTCCCCAAGGCCGTTCTAGTTACTCGTTTCAAGCATCAGAACTGCGCAAATTTTGAGTTTCTCAAGCGTTTCTTACCATCAAACTGCCATATCTCGCGAACGGATTGACCGATCCGCAAAATTTCTGTTGCATCTGAAAGTAGAAACTCGCCCGATTACAACGGTATGTGTAGTTTTCCCCAAGGCCGTTCCAGTTATTCGTTTCGAGCATCAGAACTGCGAAAATTTCGAGTTTCTCTAGCGTTTCTTACATCCAAACTGCCATATCTCGCGAACGGATTGGCCGATCCGCAAAATTTCTGTTGCATCTGAAAGTAGACACTCGCCCGATTACAACGGTATGTGTAGTTTTCCCCAAGGCCGTTCCAGTTATTCGTTTCGAGCATCAGAACTGCGAAAATTTCGAGTTTCTCTAGCGTTTCTTACATCCAAACTGCCATATCTCGCGAACGGATTGGCCGATCCGCAAAATTTCTGTTGCATCTGAAAGTAGACACTCGCCCGATTACAACGGTATACGTTCTTCTCCCCTAGGCCGTTCTAGTCATTCGTTTCGAGCATCAGAACTGCGAAAATTTTGAGTTTCTCAAGCGTTTCTTACCTCCAAACTGCCATATCTCGCGAACGGATTGACCAATCCGCAAAATTTCTGTTGCATCTGAAAGTAGAGACTCGCCCGATTACAACGATATGTGTAGTTTTCCCCTAGGCCGTTCCAGTTATGCGTTTCGAGCATCAGAACTGCGAAAATTTCGAGTTTCTCAAGCGTTTCTTGCATCCAAACTGCCATATCTCGCGAACGGATTGACCGATCCGCAAAATTTCTGTTGCATCTGAAAGTAGAAATTCGCCCGATTACAACGGTATGCCCACTTTTCCCCTAGGCCGTTCTAGATATTCGTTTCAAGCATCAGAACTGCGCAAATTTTGAGTTTCTCAAGCGTTTCTTACCTTCAAACTGCCATATCTCGCGAACGGATTGACCGATCCGCAAAATTTCTGTTGCATCTGAAAGTAGAGACTCGCCCGATTACAGCGGTATGTGTAGTTTTCCCCTAGGCCGTTCCAGTTATTGGTTTCGAGCATCAGAACTGCGAAAATTTCGAGTTTCTCAAGCGTTTCTTACATCCAAACTGCCATATCTCGCGAACGGATTGACCGATCCGCAAAATTTCTGTTGCATCTGAAAGTAGAAACTCGCCCGATTACAACGGTATGTGTAGTTTTCCCCTAGGCCGTTCCAGCTATTCGTTTCGAGCATCAGAACTGCGAAAATTTTGAGTTTTTCAAGCGTTTCTTGCATCCAAACTGCCATATCTCGCGAACGGATTGACCGATCCGCAAAATTTCTGTTGCATCTGAAAGTAGAATCTCGCCCGATTACAACGGTATGCGCACTTTTCCCCTACGCCGTTCTAGTTACTCGTTTCTAGCATCAGAACTGCGAAAACATTGAGTTTCTCAAGCGTTTCTTATTTCCAAACTGCCATATCTCGCGAACGGATTGATCAATCCGCAAAATTTCTGTTGCATCTGAAAGTAGAAACTCGCCCGATTACAACGGTATGCGTACTTCTCCCCTAGGCCGTTCTAGTTATTCATTTCGAGCATCAGAACTGCGAAAATTTTGAGTTTCTCAAGCGTTTCTTACTTCCAAACTGCCGCATCTCGCGAACGGATCGACCAATCCGCAAAATTTCTGTTGCATCTGAAAGTAGAAACTCGCCCGATTACAACGGTATGTGTAGTTTTCCCCTAGGCCGTTCCAGCTATTCGTTTCGAGCATCAGAACTGCGAAAATTTTGAGTTTCTCAAGCGTTTCTTACCTCCAAACTGCCATATCTCGCGAACGGATTGACCAATCCGCAAAATTTCTATTGCATCTGAAAGTAGAGACTCGCCCGATTACAACGGTATGTGTAGTTTTCCCCTAGGCCGTTCCAGTTATTCGTTTCGAGCATCAGAACTGCGAAAATTTCGAGTTTCTCAAGCGTTTCTTGCATCCAAACTGCCATATCTCGCGAACGGATTGACCGATCCGCAAAATTTCTGTTGCATCTGAAAGTAGAAACTCGCCCGATTACAACGGTATGCGTACTTCTCCACTAGGCCGTTCTAGTTATTCATTTCGAGCATCAGAACTGCGAAAATTTTGAGTTTCTCAAGCGTTTCTTACTTCCAAACTGCCGCATCTCGCGAACGGATCGACCAATCCGCAAAATTTCTGTTGCATCTGAAAGTAGAAACTCGCCCGATTACAACGGTATGCGCACTTTTCCCCTAGGCGGTTCTAGTTATTCGTTTCGAGCATCAGAACTGCGAAAATTTTGAGTTTCTCAAGCGTTTCTTACCTCCAAACTGCCATATCTCGCGAACGGATTGGCCGATCCGCAAAATTTCTGTTGCATCTGAAAGTAGAAACTCGCCCGATTACAACGGTATACGTTCTTCTCCCCTAGGCCGTTCTAGTCATTCGTTTCGAGCATCAGAACTGCGAAAATTTTGAGTTTCTCAAGCGTTTCTTATCTCCAAACTGCCATATCTCGCGAACGGATTGATCAATCCGAAAAATTTCTGTTGCATCTGAAAGTAGAAACTCGCCCGATTACAACGGTAGGCGCACTTTTCCCCTAGGCCGTTCCAGTTATTCGTTTCGAGCATCAGAACTGCGAAAATTTTGAGTTTCTCAAGCGTTTCTTACCTCCAAACTGCCATATCTCGCGAACGGATTGACCAATCCGCAAAATTTCTGTTGCATCTGAAAGTAGAGACTCGCCCGATTACAACGGTATGTGTAGTTTTCCCCTAGGCCGTTCCAGTTATTCGTTTCGAGCATCAGAACTGCGAAAATTTCGAGTTTCTCAAGCGTTTCTTATCTCCAAACTGCCATATCTCGCGAACGGATTGATCAATCCGAAAAATTTCTGTTGCATCTGAAAGTAGATACTCGCCCGATTACAACGGTATGCGCACTTTTCCCCTAGGCCGTTCCAGTTATTCGTTTCAAGCATCAGAACTGCGCAAATTTTGATTTTCTCAAGCGTCTCTTACCTCCAAACTGCCATATCTCGCGAACGGATTGACCAATCCGCAAAATTTCTGTTGCATCTGAAAGTAGAAACTCGCCCTATTACAACGGTATGCGTACTTTCCCCAAGGCCGTTCTAGTTACTCGTTTCAAGCATCAGAACTGCGCAAATTTTGAGTTTCTCAAGCGTTTCTTACCATCAAACTGCCATATCTCGCGAACGGATTGACCGATCCGCAAAATTTCTGTTGCATCTGAAAGTAGAAACTCGCCCGATTACAACGGTATGTGTAGTTTTCCCCAAGGCCGTTCCAGTTATTCGTTTCGAGCATCAGAACTGCGAAAATTTCGAGTTTCTCTAGCGTTTCTTACAACCAAACTGCCATATCTCGCGAACGGATTGGCCGATCCGCAAAATTTCTGTTGCATCTGAAAGTAGACACTCGCCCGATTACAACGGTATGTGTAGTTTTCCCCAAGGCCGTTCCAGTTATTCGTTTCGAGCATCAGAACTGCGAAAATTTCGAGTTTCTCTAGCGTTTCTTACATCCAAACTGCCATATCTCGCGAACGGATTGGCCGATCCGCAAAATTTCTGTTGCATCTGAAAGTAGACACTCGCCCGATTACAACGGTATACGTTCTTCTCCCCTAGGCCGTTCTAGATATTCGTTTCAAGCATCAGAACTGCGCAAATTTTGAGTTTCTCAAGCGTTTCTTACCTTCAAACTGCCATATCTCGCGAACGGATTGACCAATCCGCAAAATTTCTGTTGCATCTGAAAGTAGAAACTCGCCCTATTACAACGGTATGCGTACTTTTCCCCAAGGCCGTTCTAGTTACTCGTTTCAAGCATCAGAACTGCGCAAATTTTGAGTTTCTCAAGCGTTTCTTACCATCAAACTGCCATATCTCGCGAACGGATTGACCGATCCGCAAAATTTCTGTTGCATCTGAAAGTAGAAACTCGCCCGATTACAACGGTATGTGTAGTTTTCCCCAAGGCCGTTCCAGTTATTCGTTTCGAGCATCAGAACTGCGAAAATTTCGAGTTTCTCTAGCGTTTCTTACATCCAAACTGCCATATCTCGCGAACGGATTGGCCGATCCGCAAAATTTCTGTTGCATCTGAAAGTAGACACTCGCCCGATTACAACGGTATGTGTAGTTTTCCCCAAGGCCGTTCCAGTTATTCGTTTCGAGCATCAGAACTGCGAAAATTTCGAGTTTCTCTAGCGTTTCTTACATCCAAACTGCCATATCTCGCGAACGGATTGGCCGATCCGCAAAATTTCTGTTGCATCTGAAAGTAGACACTCGCCCGATTACAACGGTATACGTTCTTCTCCCCTAGGCCGTTCTAGTCATTCGTTTCGAGCATCAGAACTGCGAAAATTTTGAGTTTCTCAAGCGTTTCTTACCTCCAAACTGCCATATCTCGCGAACGGATTGACCAATCCGCAAAATTTCTGTTGCATCTGAAAGTAGAGACTCGCCCGATTACAACGATATGTGTAGTTTTCCCCTAGGCCGTTCCAGTTATGCGTTTCGAGCATCAGAACTGCGAAAATTTCGAGTTTCTCAAGCGTTTCTTGCATCCAAACTGCCATATCTCGCGAACGGATTGACCGATCCGCAAAATTTCTGTTGCATCTGAAAGTAGAAATTCGCCCGATTACAACGGTATGCCCACTTTTCCCCTAGGCCGTTCTAGATATTCGTTTCAAGCATCAGAACTGCGCAAATTTTGAGTTTCTCAAGCGTTTCTTACCTTCAAACTGCCATATCTCGCGAACGGATTGACCGATCCGCAAAATTTCTGTTGCATCTGAAAGTAGAGACTCGCCCGATTACAGCGGTATGTGTAGTTTTCCCCTAGGCCGTTCCAGTTATTGGTTTCGAGCATCAGAACTGCGAAAATTTCGAGTTTCTCAAGCGTTTCTTACATCCAAACTGCCATATCTCGCGAACGGATTGACCGATCCGCAAAATTTCTGTTGCATCTGAAAGTAGAAACTCGCCCGATTACAACGGTATGTGTAGTTTTCCCCTAGGCCGTTCCAGCTATTCGTTTCGAGCATCAGAACTGCGAAAATTTTGAGTTTTTCAAGCGTTTCTTGCATCCAAACTGCCATATCTCGCGAACGGATTGACCGATCCGCAAAATTTCTGTTGCATCTGAAAGTAGAATCTCGCCCGATTACAACGGTATGCGCACTTTTCCCCTACGCCGTTCTAGTTACTCGTTTCTAGCATCAGAACTGCGAAAACATTGAGTTTCTCAAGCGTTTCTTATTTCCAAACTGCCATATCTCGCGAACGGATTGATCAATCCGCAAAATTTCTGTTGCATCTGAAAGTAGAAACTCGCCCGATTACAACGGTATGCGTACTTCTCCCCTAGGCCGTTCTAGTTATTCATTTCGAGCATCAGAACTGCGAAAATTTTGAGTTTCTCAAGCGTTTCTTACTTCCAAACTGCCGCATCTCGCGAACGGATCGACCAATCCGCAAAATTTCTGTTGCATCTGAAAGTAGAAACTCGCCCGATTACAACGGTATGTGTAGTTTTCCCCTAGGCCGTTCCAGCTATTCGTTTCGAGCATCAGAACTGCGAAAATTTTGAGTTTCTCAAGCGTTTCTTACCTCCAAACTGCCATATCTCGCGAACGGATTGACCAATCCGCAAAATTTCTATTGCATCTGAAAGTAGAGACTCGCCCGATTACAACGGTATGTGTAGTTTTCCCCTAGGCCGTTCCAGTTATTCGTTTCGAGCATCAGAACTGCGAAAATTTCGAGTTTCTCAAGCGTTTCTTGCATCCAAACTGCCATATCTCGCGAACGGATTGACCGATCCGCAAAATTTCTGTTGCATCTGAAAGTAGAAACTCCCCCGATTACAACGGTATGCGTACTTCTCCACTAGGCCGTTCTAGTTATTCATTTCGAGCATCAGAACTGCGAAAATTTTGAGTTTCTCAAGCGTTTCTTACTTCCAAACTGCCGCATCTCGCGAACGGATCGACCAATCCGCAAAATTTCTGTTGCATCTGAAAGTAGAAACTCGCCCGATTACAACGGTATGCGCACTTTTCCCCTAGGCGGTTCTAGTTATTCGTTTCGAGCATCAGAACTGCGAAAATTTTGAGTTTCTCAAGCGTTTCTTACCTCCAAACTGCCATATCTCGCGAACGGATTGACCGATCCGCAAAATTTCTGTTGCATCTGAAAGTAGAAACTCGCCCGATTACAACGGTATGTGTAGTTTTCCCCAAGGCCGTTCCAGTTATTCGTTTCGAGCATCAGAACTGCGAAAATTTCGAGTTTCTCTAGCGTTTCTTACATCCAAACTGCCATATCTCGCGAACGGATTGGCCGATCCGCAAAATTTCTGTTGCATCTGAAAGTAGACACTCGCCCGATTACAACGGTATACGTTCTTCTCCCCTAGGCCGTTCTAGTCATTCGTTTCGAGCATCAGAACTGCGAAAATTTTGAGTTTCTCAAGCGTTTCTTATCTCCAAACTGCCATATCTCGCGAACGGATTGATCAATCCGAAAAATTTCTGTTGCATCTGAAAGTAGAAACTCGCCCGATTACAACGGTAGGCGCACTTTTCCCCTAGGCCGTTCCAGTTATTCGTTTCGAGCATCAGAACTGCGAAAATTTTGAGTTTCTCAAGCGTTTCTTACCTCCAAACTGCCATATCTCGCGAACGGATTGACCGATCCGCAAAATTTCTGTTGCATCTGAAAGTAGAAACTCGCCCGATTACAACGGTATGTGTAGTTTTCCCCAAGGCCGTTCCAGTTATTCGTTTCGAGCATCAGAACTGCGAAAATTTCGAGTTTCTCTAGCGTTTCTTACATCCAAACTGCCATATCTCGCGAACGGATTGGCCGATCCGCAAAATTTCTGTTGCATCTGAAAGTAGACACTCGCCCGATTACAACGGTATGTGTAGTTTTCCCCAAGGCCGTTCCAGTTATTCGTTTCGAGCATCAGAACTGCGAAAATTTCGAGTTTCTCAAGCGTTTCTTATCTCCAAACTGCCATATCTCGCGAACGGATTGATCAATCCGAAAAATTTCTGTTGCATCTGAAAGTAGAAACTCGCCCGATTACAACGGTATGCGCACTTTTCCCCTAGGCCGTTCCAGTTATTCGTTTCAAGCATCAGAACTGCGCAAATTTTGATTTTCTCAAGCGTCTCTTACCTCCAAACTGCCATATCTCGCGAACGGATTGACCAATCCGCAAAATTTCTGTTGCATCTGAAAGTAGAAACTCGCCCTATTACAACGGTATGCGTACTTTTCCCCAAGGCCGTTCTAGTTACTCGTTTCAAGCATCATAACTGCGCAAATTTTGAGTTTCTCAAGCGTTTCTTACCATCAAACTGCCATATCTCGCGAACGGATTGACCGATCCGCAAAATTTCTGTTGCATCTGAAAGTAGAAACTCGCCCGATTACAACGGTATGTGTAGTTTTCCCCAAGGCCGTTCCAGTTATTCGTTTCGAGCATCAGAACTGCGAAAATTTCGAGTTTCTCTAGCGTTTCTTACATCCAAACTGCCATATCTCGCGAACGGATTGGCCGATCCGCAAAATTTCTGTTGCATCTGAAAGTAGACACTCGCCCGATTACAACGGTATGTGTAGTTTTCCCCAAGGCCGTTCCAGTTATTCGTTTCGAGCATCAGAACTGCGAAAATTTCGAGTTTCTCTAGCGTTTCTTACATCCAAACTGCCATATCTCGCGAACGGATTGGCCGATCCGCAAAATTTCTGTTGCATCTGAAAGTAGACACTCGCCCGATTACAACGGTATACGTTCTTCTCCCCTAGGCCGTTCTAGTCATTCGTTTCGAGCATCAGAACTGCGAAAATTTTGAGTTTCTCAAGCGTTTCTTACCTCCAAACTGCCATATCTCGCGAACGGATTGACCAATCCGCAAAATTTCTGTTGCATCTGAAAGTAGAGACTCGCCCGATTACAACGGTATGTGTAGTTTTCCCCTAGGCCGTTCCAGTTATGCGTTTCGAGCATCAGAACTGCGAAAATTTCGAGTTTCTCAAGCGTTTCTTGCATCCAAACTGCCATATCTCGCGAACGGATTGACCGATCCGCAAAATTTCTGTTGCATCTGAAAGTAGAAATTCGCCCGATTACAACGGTATGCCCACTTTTCCCCTAGGCCGTTCTAGATATTCGTTTCAAGCATCCGAACTGCGCAAATTTTGAGTTTCTCAAGCGTTTCTTACCTTCAAACTGCCATATCTCGCGAACGGATTGACCAATCCGCAAAATTTCTGTTGCATCTGAAAGTAGAAACTCGCCCTATTACAACGGTATGCGTACTTTTCCCCAAGGCCGTTCTAGTTACTCGTTTCAAGCATCAGAACTGCGCAAATTTTGAGTTTCTCAAGCGTTTCTTACCATCAAACTGCCATATCTCGCGAACGGATTGACCGATCCGCAAAATTTCTGTTGCATCTGAAAGTAGAAACTCGCCCGATTACAACGGTATGTGTAGTTTTCCCCAAGGCCGTTCCAGTTATTCGTTTCGAGCATCAGAACTGCGAAAATTTCGAGTTTCTCTAGCGTTTCTTACATCCAAACTGCCATATCTCGCGAACGGATTGGCCGATCCGCAAAATTTCTGTTGCATCTGAAAGTAGACACTCGCCCGATTACAACGGTATGTGTAGTTTTCCCCAAGGCCGTTCCAGTTATTCGTTTCGAGCATCAGAACTGCGAAAATTTCGAGTTTCTCTAGCGTTTCTTACATCCAAACTGCCATATCTCGCGAACGGATTGGCCGATCCGCAAAATTTCTGTTGCATCTGAAAGTAGACACTCGCCCGATTACAACGGTATACGTTCTTCTCCCCTAGGCCGTTCTAGTCATTCGTTTCGAGCATCAGAACTGCGAAAATTTGAGTTTCTCAAGCGTTTCTTACCTCCAAACTGCCATATCTCGCGAACGGATTGACCAATCCGCAAAATTTCTGTTGCATCTGAAAGTAGAGACTCGCCCGATTACAACGGTATGTGTAGTTTTCCCCTAGGCCGTTCCAGTTATGCGTTTCGAGCATCAGAACTGCGAAAATTTCGAGTTTCTCAAGCGTTTCTTGCATCCAAACTGCCATATCTCGCGAACGGATTGACCGATCCGCAAAATTTCTGTTGCATCTGAAAGTAGAAATTCGCCCGATTACAACGGTATGCCCACTTTTCCCCTAGGCCGTTCTAGATATTCGTTTCAAGCATCAGAACTGCGCAAATTTTGAGTTTCTCATGCGTTTCTTACCTTCAAACTGCCATATCTCGCGAACGGATTGACCGATCCGCAAAATTTCTGTTGCATCTGAAAGTAGAGACTCGCCCGATTACAGCGGTATGTGTAGTTTTCCCCTAGGCCGTTCCAGTTATTGGTTTCGAGCATCAGAACTGCGAAAATTTCGAGTTTCTCAAGCGTTTCTTACATCCAAACTGCCATATCTCGCGAACGGATTGACCGATCCGCAAAATTTCTGTTGCATCTGAAAGTAGAAACTCGCCCGATTACAACGGTATGCGTACTTCTCCCCTAGGCCGTTCTAGTTATTCATTTCGAGCATCAGAACTGCGAAAATTTTGAGTTTCTCAAGCGTTTCTTACTTCCAAACTGCCGCATCTCGCGAACGGATCGACCAATCCGCAAAATTTCTGTTGCATCTGAAAGTAGAAACTCGCCCGATTACAACGGTATGTGTAGTTTTCCCCTAGGCCGTTCCAGCTATTCGTTTCGAGCATCAGAACTGCGAAAATTTTGAGTTTCTCAAGCGTTTCTTACCTCCAAACTGCCATATCTCGCGAACGGATTGACCAATCCGCAAAATTTCTATTGCATCTGAAAGTAGAGACTCGCCCGATTACAACGGTATGTGTAGTTTTCCCCTAGGCCGTTCCAGTTATTCGTTTCGAGCATCAGAACTGCGAAAATTTCGAGTTTCTCAAGCGTTTCTTGCATCCAAACTGCCATATCTCGCGAACGGATTGACCGATCCGCAAAATTTCTGTTGCATCTGAAAGTAGAAACTCGCCCGATTACAACGGTATGCGTACTTCTCCCCTAGGCCGTTCTAGTTATTCATTTCGAGCATCAGAACTGCGAAAATTTTGAGTTTCTCAAGCGTTTCTTACTTCCAAACTGCCGCATCTCGCGAACGGATCGACCAATCCGCAAAATTTCTGTTGCATCTGAAAGTAGAAACTCGCCCGATTACAACGGTATGCGCACTTTTCCCCTAGGCGGTTCTAGTTATTCGTTTCGAGCATCAGAACTGCGAAAATTTTGAGTTTCTCAAGCGTTTCTTACCTCCAAACTGCCATATCTCGCGAACGGATTGACCGATCCGCAAAATTTCTGTTGCATCTGAAAGTAGAAACTCGCCCGATTACAACGGTATGTGTAGTTTTCCACAAGGCCGTTCCAGTTATTCGTTTCGAGCATCAGAACTGCGAAAATTTCGAGTTTCTCTAGCGTTTCTTACATCCAAACTGCCATATCTCGCGAACGGATTGGCCGATCCGCAAAATTTCTGTTGCATCTGAAAGTAGACACTCGCCCGATTACAACGGTATACGTTCTTCTCCCCTAGGCCGTTCTAGTCATTCGTTTCGAGCATGAGAACTGCGAAAATTTTGAGTTTCTCAAGCGTTTCTTATCTCCAAACTGCCATATCTCGCGAACGGATTGACCAATCCGCAAAATTTCTGTTGCATCTGAAAGTAGAAACTGGCCCTATTACAACGGTATGCGTACTTTTCCCCAAGGCCGTTCTAGTTACTCGTTTCAAGCATCAGAACTGCGCAAATTTTGAGTTTCTCAAGCGTTTCTTACCATCAAACTGCCATATCTCGCGAACGGATTGACCGATCCGCAAAATTTCTGTTGCATCTGAAAGTAGAAACTCGCCCGATTACAACGGTATGTGTAGTTTTCCCCAAGGCCGTTCCAGTTATTCGTTTCGAGCATCAGAACTGCGAAAATTTCGAGTTTCTCTAGCGTTTCTTACATCCAAACTGCCATATCTCGCGAACGGATTGGCCGATCCGCAAAATTTCTGTTGCATCTGAAAGTAGACACTCGCCCGATTACAACGGTATACGTTCTTCTCCCCTAGGCCGTTCTAGTCATTCGTTTCGAGCATCAGAACTGCGAAAATTTTGAGTTTCTCAAGCGTTTCTTACCTCCAAACTGCCATATCTCGCGAACGGATTGACCGATCCGCAAAATTTCTGTTGCATCTGAAAGTAGAAACTCGCCCGATTACAACGGTATGTGTAGTTTTCCCCAAGGCCGTTCCAGTTATTCGTTTCGAGCATCAGAACTGCGAAAATTTCGAGTTTCTCTAGCGTTTCTTACATCCAAACTGCCATATCTCGCGAACGGATTGGCCGATCCGCAAAATTTCTGTTGCATCTGAAAGTAGACACTCGCCCGATTACAACGGTATACGTTCTTCTCCCCTAGGCCGTTCTAGTCATTCGTTTCGAGCATCAGAACTGCGAAAATTTTGAGTTTCTCAAGCGTTTCTTATCTCCAAACTGCCATATCTCGCGAACGGATTGATCAATCCGAAAAATTTCTGTTGCATCTGAAAGTAGAAACTCGCCCGATTACAACGGTATGCGCACTTTTCCCCTAGGCCGTTCCAGTTATTCGTTTCGAGCATCAAAACTGCGAAAATTTTGAGTTTCTCAAGCGTTTCTTACCTCCAAACTGCCATATCTCGCGAACGGATTGACCAATCCGCAAAATTTCTGTTGCATCTGAAAGTAGAGACTCGCCCGTTTACAACGGTATGTGTAGTTTTCCCCTAGGCCGTTCCAGTTATGCGTTTCGAGCATCAGAACTGCGAAAATTTCGAGTTTCTCAAGCGTTTCTTGCATCCAAACTGCCATATCTCGGGAACGGATTGACCGATCCGCAAAATTTCTGTTGCATCTGAAACTAGAAACTCGCCCGATTACAACGGTATGCGTACTTCTCCCCTAGGCCGTTCTAGTTATTCGTTTTAAGCATCAGAACTGCGCAAATTTTGAGTTTCTCGAGCGTTTCTTACCTTCAAACTGCCATATCTCGCGAACTGATTGACCGATCCGCAAAATTTCTGTTGCATCTGAAAGTAGAAACTCGCCCGATTACAAAGGTATGCGCACTTTTCCCATAGGCCGTTCTAGTTATTCGTTTCAAGCATCAGAACTGCGCAAATTTTGATTTTCTCAAGCGTCTCTTACCTCCAATCTGCCATATCTCGCGAACGGATTGACCAATCCGCAAAATTTCTGTTGCATCTGAAAGTAGAAACTCGCCCGATTACAACGGTATGCCCACTTTTCCCCTAGGCCGTTCTAGTTATTCGTTTCAAGCATCAGAACTGCGAAAATTTCGAGTTTCTCAAGCGTTTTTTGCATCCAAACTGCCATATCTCGCGAACGGATTGACCGATCCGCAAAATTTCTGTTGCATCTGAAAGTAGAAACTCGCCCGATTACAACGGTATGCGCACTTTTCCCCTAGGCCGTTCTAGTTATTCGTTTCGAGCATCAGAACTGCGAAAATTTTGAGTTTCTCAAGCGTTTCTTACCTCCAAACTGCCATATCTCGCGAACGCATTGACCAATCCGCAAAATTTCTGTTGCATCTGAAAGTAGAGACTCGCCAGATTACAACGGTATGTGTAGTTTTCCCCTAGGCCGTTTCAGTTATTCGTTTCGAGCATCAGAACTGCGAAAATTTTGAGTTTCTCAAGCGTTTCTTACCTCCAAACTGCCATATCTCGCGAACGGATTGATCAATCCGCAAAATTTCTGTTGCATCTGAAAGTAGAAACTCGCCCGATTACAACGGTATGCGTACTTCTCCCCTAGGCCGTTCTAGTTATTCGTTTCAAGCATCAGAACTGCCCAAATTTTGAGTTTCTCGAGCGTTTCTTACCTTCAAACTGCCATATCTCGCGAACGGATTGACCGATCCGCAAAATTTCTGTTGCATCTGAAAGTAGAAACTCGCCCGATTACATAGGTATGCGCACTTTTCCCCTAGGCCGTTCTAGTTATTCGTTTCAAGCATCAGAACTGCGCAAATTTTGATTTTCTCAAGCGTCTCTTACCTCCAAACTGCCATATCTCGCGAACGGATTGACCAATCCGCAAAATTTCTGTTGCATCTGAAAGTAGAAACTCGCCCTATTACAACGGTATGCGTACTTTTCCCCTAGGCCGTTCTAGTTACTCGTTTCTAGTATCAGAACTGCGAAAATTTTGAGTTTCTCAAGCGTTTCTTATCACCAAACTGCCATATCTCGCGAACGGATTGATCAATCCGGAAAATTTCTGTTGCATCTGAAGGTAGACACTCGCCCGGTTACAACGGTATGCGCACTTTTCCCCTTGGCGGTTCTAGTTATTCGTTTCAAGCATCAGAACTGCGCAAATTTTGAGTTTCTCAAGCGTTTCTTACCTTCAAACTGCCATATCTCGCGAACGGACTGACCGATCCGCAAAATTTCTGTTGCATCTGAAAGTAGTTCCTCGCCCGATTACAACGGTATGCGCACTTTTCCCCTAGGCCGTTCTAGTTATTCGTTTCAAGCATCAGAACTGCGCAAATTTTGAGTTTCTCAAGCGTTTCTTACCTCCAAACTGCCATATCTCGCGAACGGATTGACCAATCCGCAAAATTTCTGTTGCATCTGAAAGTAGAATCTCGCCCGATTACAAAGGTGTGCGTACTTTTCCCCAAGGCCGTTCTAGTTACTCGTTTCTAGCATCAGAACTGCGAAAATTTTGAGTTTCTCAAGCGTTTCTTACCTCCAAACTGCCATATCTCGCGAACGGATTGACCAATCCGCAAAATTTCTGTTGCATCTGAAAGTAGAGTCTCGCCCGATTACAACGATATGTGTAGTTTTCCCCTAGGCCGTTCCAGTTATTCGTTTCGAGCATCAGAACTGCTATAATTTCAAGTTTCTCAAGCGTTTCTTACATCCAAACTGCCATATCTCGCGAACGTTTTGACCGATCAGCAAAATTTCTGTTGCATCTGAAAGTAGAAACTCGCCCGATTACAACGGTATGTGTAGTTTTCCCCTAGGCCGTTCCAGTTATTCGTTTCGAGCATCAGAACTGCGAAAATTTCGAGTTTATCAAGCGTTTCTTGCATCCAAACTGCCATATCTCGCGAACGGATTGACCGATCCGCAAAATTTCTGTTGCATCTGAAACTAGAAACTCGCCCGATTACAACGGTATGCGCACTTTTCCCCTAGGCGGTTCTAGAGATTCGTTTCAAGCATCAGAACTGCGCAAATTTTGAGTTTCTCAAGCGTTTCTTACCTTCAAACTGCAATATCTCGCGAACGGATTGACCGATCCGCAAAATTTCTGTTGCATCTGAAAGTAGAATCTCGCCCGATTACAACGGTATGCGCACTTTTCCCCTACGCCGTTCTAGTCACTCGTATCTAGCATCAGAACTGCGAAAATTTTGAGTTTCTCAAGCGTTTCTTATTTCCAAACTGCCATATCTCGCGAACGGATTGATCAATCCGCAAAATTTCTATTGCATCTGAAAGTAGAAACTCGCCCGATTACAGCGGTATGCGTACTTCTCCCCTAGGCCGTTCTAGTTATTCGTTTCAAGCATCAGAACTGCGCAAATTTTGAGTTTCTCGAGCGTTTCTTACTTTCAAACTGCCATATCTCGCGAACGGATTGACCGATCCGCAAAATTTCTGATGCATCTGAAAGTAGAAACTCGCCCGATTACAAAGGTATGCGCACTTTTCCCCTAGGCCGTTCTAGTTATTCGTTTCAAGCATCAGAACTGCGCAAATTTTGATTTTCTCAAGCGTCTCTTACCTCCAAACTGCCATATCTCGCGAACGGATTCACCAATCCGCAAAATTTCTGTTGCATCTGAAAGTAGAAACTCGCCCTATTACAACGGTATGCGTACTTTTCCCTTAGGCCGTTCTAGTTACTCGTTTCTAGCATCAGAACTGCGAAAATTTTGAGTTTCTCAAGCGTTTCTTACCTCCAAACTGCCATATCTCGCGAACGGATTGACCAATCCGCAAAATTTCTGTTGCATCTGAAAGTAGAAACTCGCCCGATTACAAAGGTGTGCGTACTTTTCGCCAAGGCCGTTCTAGTTACTCGTTTCTAGCATCAGAACTGCGAAAATTTTGAGTTTCTCAAGCGTTTCTTACCTCCAAACTGCCATATCTCGCGAACGTTTTGACCGATCAGCAAAATTTCTGTTGCATCTGAAAGTAGAAACTCGCCCGATTACAACGGTATGTGTAGTTTTCCCCAAGGCCGTTCCAGTTATTCGTTTCGAGCATCAGAACTGCCAAAATTTCGAGTTTCTCTAGCGTTTCTTACATCCAAACTGCCATATCTCGCGAACGGATTGGCCGATCCGCAAAATTTCTGTTGCATCTGAAAGTAGACACTCGCCCGATTACAACGGTATACGTTCTTCTCCCCTAGGCCGTTCTAGTCATTCGTTTCGAGCATCAGAACTGCGAAAATTTTGAGTTTCTCAAGCGTTTCTTATCTCCAAACTGCCATATCTCGCGAACGGATTGATCAATCCGAAAAATTTCTGTTGCATCTGAAAGTAGAAACTCGCCCGATTACAACGGTATGCGCACTTTTCCCCTAGGCCGTTCCAGTTATTCGTTTCGAGCATCAAAACTGCGAAAATTTTGAGTTTCTCAAGCGTTTCTTACCTCCAAACTGCCATATCTCGCGAACGGATTGACCAATCCGCAAAATTTCTGTTGCATCTGAAATTAGAGACTCGCCCGATTACAACGGTATGTGTAGTTTTCCCCTAGGCCGTTCCAGTTATGCGTTTCGAGCATCAGAACTGCGAAAATTTCGAGTTTCTCAAGCGTTTCTTGCATCCAAACTGCCATATCTCGGGAACGGATTGACCGATCCGCAAAATTTCTGTTGCATCTGAAACTAGAAACTCGCCCGATTACAACGGTATGCGTACTTCTCCCCTAGGCCGTTCTAGTTATTCGTTTTAAGCATCAGAACTGCGCAAATTTTGAGTTTCTCGAGCGTTTCTTACCTTCAAACTGCCATATCTCGCGAACTGATTGACCGATCCGCAAAATTTCTGTTGCATCTGAAAGTAGAAACTCGCCCGATTACAAAGGTATGCGCACTTTTCCCATAGGCCGTTCTAGTTATTCGTTTCAAGCATCAGAACTGCGCAAATTTTGATTTTCTCAAGCGTCTCTTACCTCCAATCTGCCATATCTCGCGAACGGATTGACCAATCCGCAAAATTTCTGTTGCATCTGAAAGTAGAAACTCGCCCGATTACAACGGTATGTGTAGTTTTCCCCTAGGCCGTTCCAGTTATTCGTTTCGAGCATCAGAACTGCGAAAATTTCGAGTTTATCAAGCGTTTCTTGCATCCAAACTGCCATATCTCGCGAACGGATTGACCGATCCGCAAAATTTCTGTTGCATCTGAAACTAGAAACTCGCCCGATTACAACGGTATGCGCACTTTTCCCCTAGGCGGTTCTAGAGATTCGTTTCAAGCATCAGAACTGCGCAAATTTTGAGTTTCTCAAGCGTTTCTTACCTTCAAACTGCAATATCTCGCGAACGGATTGACCGATCCGCAAAATTTCTGTTGCATCTGAAAGTAGAATCTCGCCCGATTACAACGGTATGCGCACTTTTCCCCTACGCCGTTCTAGTCACTCGTATCTAGCATCAGAACTGCGAAAATTTTGAGTTTCTCAAGCGTTTCTTATTTCCAAACTGCCATATCTCGCGAACGGATTGATCAATCCGCAAAATTTCTATTGCATCTGAAAGTAGAAACTCGCCCGATTACAGCGGTATGCGTACTTCTCCCCTAGGCCGTTCTAGTTATTCGTTTCAAGCATCAGAACTGCGCAAATTTTGAGTTTCTCGAGCGTTTCTTACTTTCAAACTGCCATATCTCGCGAACGGATTGACCGATCCGCAAAATTTCTGATGCATCTGAAAGTAGAAACTCGCCCGATTACAAAGGTATGCGCACTTTTCCCCTAGGCCGTTCTAGTTATTCGTTTCAAGCATCAGAACTGCGCAAATTTTGAGTTTCTCAAGCGTTTCTTACCTCCAAACTGCCATATCTCGCGAACGGATTGACCAATCCGCAAAATTTCTGTTGCATCTGAAAGTAGAATCTCGCCCGATTACAAAGGTGTGCGTACTTTTCCCCAAGGCCGTTCTAGTTACTCGTTTCTAGCATCAGAACTGCGAAAATTTTGAGTTTCTCAAGCGTTTCTTACCTCCAAACTGCCATATCTCGCGAACGTTTTGACCGATCAGCAAAATTTCTGTTGCATCTGAAAGTAGAAACTCGCCCGATTACAACGGTATGTGTAGTTTTCCCCTAGGCCGTTCCAGTTATTCGTTTCGAGCATCAGAACTGCGAAAATTTCGAGTTTATCAAGCGTTTCTTGCATCCAAACTGCCATATCTCGCGAACGGATTGACCGATCCGCAAAATTTCTGTTGCATCTGAAACTAGAAACTCGCCCGATTACAAAGGTATGCGCACTTTTCCCCTAGGCCGTTCTAGTTATTCGTTTCAAGCATCAGAACTGCGCAAATTTTGATTTTCTCAAGCGTCTCTTACCTCCAAACTGCCATATCTCGCGAACGGATTGACCAATCCGCAAAATTTCTGTTGCATCTGAAAGTAGAAACTCGCCCTATTACAACGGTATGCGTACTTTTCCCTTAGGCCGTTCTAGTTACTCGTTTCTAGCATCAGAACTGCGAAAACATTGAGTTTCTCAAGCGTTTCTTATTTCCAAACTGCCATATCTCGCGAACGGATTGATCAATCCGCAAAATTTCTGTTGCATCTGAAAGTAGAAACTCGCCCGATTACAACGGTATGCGTACTTCTCCACTAGGCCGTTCTAGTTATTCATTTCGAGCATCAGAACTGCGAAAATTTTGAGTTTCTCAAGCGTTTCTTACTTCCAAACTGCCGCATCTCGCGAACGGATCGACCAATCCGCAAAATTTCTGTTGCATCTGAAAGTAGAAACTCGCCCGATTACAACGGTATGCGCACTTTTCCCCTAGGCGGTTCTAGTTATTCGTTTCGAGCATCAGAACTGCGAAAATTTTGAGTTTCTCAAGCGTTTCTTACCTCCAAACTGCCATATCTCGCGAACGGATTGACCGATCCGCAAAATTTCTGTTGCATCTGAAAGTAGAAACTCGCCCGATTACAACGGTATGTGTAGTTTTCCCCAAGGCCGTTCCAGTTATTCGTTTCGAGCATCAGAACTGCGAAAATTTCGAGTTTCTCTAGCGTTTCTTACATCCAAACTGCCATATCTCGCGAACGGATTGGCCGATCCGCAAAATTTCTGTTGCATCTGAAAGTAGACACTCGCCCGATTACAACGGTATACGTTCTTCTCCCCTAGGCCGTTCTAGTCATTCGTTTCGAGCATCAGAACTGCGAAAATTTTGAGTTTCTCAAGCGTTTCTTATCTCCAAACTGCCATATCTCGCGAACGGATTGATCAATCCGAAAAATTTCTGTTGCATCTGAAAGTAGAAACTCGCCCGATTACAACGGTAGGCGCACTTTTCCCCTAGGCCGTTCCAGTTATTCGTTTCGAGCATCAGAACTGCGAAAATTTTGAGTTTCTCAAGCGTTTCTTACCTCCAAACTGCCATATCTCGCGAACGGATTGACCGATCCGCAAAATTTCTGTTGCATCTGAAAGTAGAAACTCGCCCGATTACAACGGTATGTGTAGTTTTCCCCAAGGCCGTTCCAGTTATTCGTTTCGAGCATCAGAACTGCGAAAATTTCGAGTTTCTCTAGCGTTTCTTACATCCAAACTGCCATATCTCGCGAACGGATTGGCCGATCCGCAAAATTTCTGTTGCATCTGAAAGTAGACACTCGCCCGATTACAACGGTATGTGTAGTTTTCCCCAAGGCCGTTCCAGTTATTCGTTTCGAGCATCAGAACTGCGAAAATTTCGAGTTTCTCAAGCGTTTCTTATCTCCAAACTGCCATATCTCGCGAACGGATTGATCAATCCGAAAAATTTCTGTTGCATCTGAAAGTAGAAACTCGCCCGATTACAACGGTATGCGCACTTTTCCCCTAGGCCGTTCCAGTTATTCGTTTCAAGCATCAGAACTGCGCAAATTTTGATTTTCTCAAGCGTCTCTTACCTCCAAACTGCCATATCTCGCGAACGGATTGACCAATCCGCAAAATTTCTGTTGCATCTGAAAGTAGAAACTCGCCCTATTACAACGGTATGCGTACTTTTCCCCAAGGCCGTTCTAGTTACTCGTTTCAAGCATCATAACTGCGCAAATTTTGAGTTTCTCAAGCGTTTCTTACCATCAAACTGCCATATCTCGCGAACGGATTGACCGATCCGCAAAATTTCTGTTGCATCTGAAAGTAGAAACTCGCCCGATTACAACGGTATGTGTAGTTTTCCCCAAGGCCGTTCCAGTTATTCGTTTCGAGCATCAGAACTGCGAAAATTTCGAGTTTCTCTAGCGTTTCTTACATCCAAACTGCCATATCTCGCGAACGGATTGGCCGATCCGCAAAATTTCTGTTGCATCTGAAAGTAGACACTCGCCCGATTACAACGGTATGTGTAGTTTTCCCCAAGGCCGTTCCAGTTATTCGTTTCGAGCATCAGAACTGCGAAAATTTCGAGTTTCTCTAGCGTTTCTTACATCCAAACTGCCATATCTCGCGAACGGATTGGCCGATCCGCAAAATTTCTGTTGCATCTGAAAGTAGACACTCGCCCGATTACAACGGTATACGTTCTTCTCCCCTAGGCCGTTCTAGTCATTCGTTTCGAGCATCAGAACTGCGAAAATTTTGAGTTTCTCAAGCGTTTCTTACCTCCAAACTGCCATATCTCGCGAACGGATTGACCAATCCGCAAAATTTCTGTTGCATCTGAAAGTAGAGACTCGCCCGATTACAACGGTATGTGTAGTTTTCCCCTAGGCCGTTCCAGTTATGCGTTTCGAGCATCAGAACTGCGAAAATTTCGAGTTTCTCAAGCGTTTCTTGCATCCAAACTGCCATATCTCGCGAACGGATTGACCGATCCGCAAAATTTCTGTTGCATCTGAAAGTAGAAATTCGCCCGATTACAACGGTATGCCCACTTTTCCCCTAGGCCGTTCTAGATATTCGTTTCAAGCATCAGAACTGCGCAAATTTTGAGTTTCTCAAGCGTTTCTTACCTTCAAACTGCCATATCTCGCGAACGGATTGACCAATCCGCAAAATTTCTGTTGCATCTGAAAGTAGAAACTCGCCCTATTACAACGGTATGCGTACTTTTCCCCAAGGCCGTTCTAGTTACTCGTTTCAAGCATCAGAACTGCGCAAATTTTGAGTTTCTCAAGCGTTTCTTACCATCAAACTGCCATATCTCGCGAACGGATTGACCGATCCGCAAAATTTCTGTTGCATCTGAAAGTAGAAACTCGCCCGATTACAACGGTATGTGTAGTTTTCCCCAAGGCCGTTCCAGTTATTCGTTTCGAGCATCAGAACTGCGAAAATTTCGAGTTTCTCTAGCGTTTCTTACATCCAAACTGCCATATCTCGCGAACGGATTGGCCGATCCGCAAAATTTCTGTTGCATCTGAAAGTAGACACTCGCCCGATTACAACGGTATGTGTAGTTTTCCCCAAGGCCGTTCCAGTTATTCGTTTCGAGCATCAGAACTGCGAAAATTTCGAGTTTCTCTAGCGTTTCTTACATCCAAACTGCCATATCTCGCGAACGGATTGGCCGATCCGCAAAATTTCTGTTGCATCTGAAAGTAGACACTCGCCCGATTACAACGGTATACGTTCTTCTCCCCTAGGCCGTTCTAGTCATTCGTTTCGAGCATCAGAACTGCGAAAATTTTGAGTTTCTCAAGCGTTTCTTACCTCCAAACTGCCATATCTCGCGAACGGATTGACCAATCCGCAAAATTTCTGTTGCATCTGAAAGTAGAGACTCGCCCGATTACAACGGTATGTGTAGTTTTCCCCTAGGCCGTTCCAGTTATGCGTTTCGAGCATCAGAACTGCGAAAATTTCGAGTTTCTCAAGCGTTTCTTGCATCCAAACTGCCATATCTCGCGAACGGATTGACCGATCCGCAAAATTTCTGTTGCATCTGAAAGTAGAAATTCGCCCGATTACAACGGTATGCCCACTTTTCCCCTAGGCCGTTCTAGATATTCGTTTCAAGCATCAGAACTGCGCAAATTTTGAGTTTCTCAAGCGTTTCTTACCTTCAAACTGCCATATCTCGCGAACGGATTGACCGATCCGCAAAATTTCTGTTGCATCTGAAAGTAGAGACTCGCCCGATTACAGCGGTATGTGTAGTTTTCCCCTAGGCCGTTCCAGTTATTGGTTTCGAGCATCAGAACTGCGAAAATTTCGAGTTTCTCAAGCGTTTCTTACATCCAAACTGCCATATCTCGCGAACGGATTGACCGATCCGCAAAATTTCTGTTGCATCTGAAAGTAGAAACTCGCCCGATTACAACGGTATGTGTAGTTTTCCCCTAGGCCGTTCCAGCTATTCGTTTCGAGCATCAGAACTGCGAAAATTTTGAGTTTTTCAAGCGTTTCTTGCATCCAAACTGCCATATCTCGCGAACGGATTGACCGATCCGCAAAATTTCTGTTGCATCTGAAAGTAGAATCTCGCCCGATTACAACGGTATGCGCACTTTTCCCCTACGCCGTTCTAGTTACTCGTTTCTAGCATCAGAACTGCGAAAACATTGAGTTTCTCAAGCGTTTCTTATTTCCAAACTGCCATATCTCGCGAACGGATTGATCAATCCGCAAAATTTCTGTTGCATCTGAAAGTAGAAACTCGCCCGATTACAACGGTATGCGTACTTCTCCCCTAGGCCGTTCTAGTTATTCATTTCGAGCATCAGAACTGCGAAAATTTTGAGTTTCTCAAGCGTTTCTTACTTCCAAACTGCCGCATCTCGCGAACGGATCGACCAATCCGCAAAATTTCTGTTGCATCTGAAAGTAGAAACTCGCCCGATTACAACGGTATGTGTAGTTTTCCCCTAGGCCGTTCCAGCTATTCGTTTCGAGCATCAGAACTGCGAAAATTTTGAGTTTCTCAAGCGTTTCTTACCTCCAAACTGCCATATCTCGCGAACGGATTGACCAATCCGCAAAATTTCTATTGCATCTGAAAGTAGAGACTCGCCCGATTACAACGGTATGTGTAGTTTTCCCCTAGACCGTTCCAGTTATTCGTTTCGAGCATCAGAACTGCGAAAATTTCGAGTTTCTCAAGCGTTTCTTGCATCCAAACTGCCATATCTCGCGAACGGATTGACCGATCCGCAAAATTTCTGTTGCATCTGAAAGTAGAAACTCGCCCGATTACAACGGTATGCGTACTTCTCCCCTAGGCCGTTCTAGTTATTCATTTCGAGCATCAGAACTGCGAAAATTTTGAGTTTCTCAAGCGTTTCTTACTTCCAAACTGCCGCATCTCGCGAACGGATCGACCAATCCGCAAAATTTCTGTTGCATCTGAAAGTAGAAACTCGCCCGATTACAACGGTATGCGCACTTTTCCCCTAGGCGGTTCTAGTTATTCGTTTCGAGCATCAGAACTGCGAAAATTTTGAGTTTCTCAAGCGTTTCTTACCTCCAAACTGCCACATCTCGCGAACGGATTGACCGATCCGCAAAATTTCTGTTGCATCTGAAAGTAGAAACTCGCCCGATTACAACGGTATGTGTAGTTTTCCCCAAGGCCGTTCCAGTTATTCGTTTCGAGCATCAGAACTGCGAAAATTTCGAGTTTCTCTAGCGTTTCTTACATCCAAACTGCCATATCTCGCGAACGGATTGGCCGATCCGCAAAATTTCTGTTGCATCTGAAAGTAGACACTCGCCCGATTACAACGGTATACGTTCTTCTCCCCTAGGCCGTTCTAGTCATTCGTTTCGAGCATCAGAACTGCGAAAATTTTGAGTTTCTCAAGCGTTTCTTATCTCCAAACTGCCATATCTCGCGAACGGATTGACCAATCCGCAAAATTTCTGTTGCATCTGAAAGTAGAAACTGGCCCTATTACAACGGTATGCGTACTTTTCCCCAAGGCCGTTCTAGTTACTCGTTTCAAGCATCAGAACTGCGCAAATTTTGAGTTTCTCAAGCGTTTCTTACCATCAAACTGCCATATCTCGCGAACGGATTGACCGATCCGCAAAATTTCTGTTGCATCTGAAAGTAGAAACTCGCCCGATTACAACGGTATGTGTAGTTTTCCCCAAGGCCGTTCCAGTTATTCGTTTCGAGCATCAGAACTGCGAAAATTTCGAGTTTCTCTAGCGTTTCTTACATCCAAACTGCCATATCTCGCGAACGGATTGGCCGATCCGCAAAATTTCTGTTGCATCTGAAAGTAGACACTCGCCCGATTACAACGGTATACGTTCTTCTCCCCTAGGCCGTTCTAGTCATTCGTTTCGAGCATCAGAACTGCGAAAATTTTGAGTTTCTCAAGCGTTTCTTACCTCCAAACTGCCATATCTCGCGAACGGATTGACCGATCCGCAAAATTTCTGTTGCATCTGAAAGTAGAAACTCGCCCGATTACAACGGTATGTGTAGTTTTCCCCAAGGCCGTTCCAGTTATTCGTTTCGAGCATCAGAACTGCGAAAATTTCGAGTTTCTCTAGCGTTTCTTACATCCAAACTGCCATATCTCGCGAACGGATTGGCCGATCCGCAAAATTTCTGTTGCATCGGAAAGTAGACACTCGCCCGATTACAACGGTATACGTTCTTCTCCCCTAGGCCGTTCTAGTCATTCGTTTCGAGCATCAGAACTGCGAAAATTTTGAGTTTCTCAAGCGTTTCTTATCTCCAAACTGCCATATCTCGCGAACGGATTTATCAATCCGAAAAATTTCTGTTGCATCTGAAAGTAGAAACTCGCCCGATTACAACGGTATGCGCACTTTTCCCCTAGGCCGTTCCAGTTATTCGTTTCGAGCATCAAAACTGCGAAAATTTTGAGTTTCTCAAGCGTTTCTTACCTCCAAACTGCCATATCTCGCGAACGGATTGACCAATCCGCAAAATTTCTGTTGCATCTGAAAGTAGAGACTCGCCCGATTACAACGGTATGTGTAGTTTTCCCCTAGGCCGTTCCAGTTATGCGTTTCGAGCATCAGAACTGCGAAAATTTCGAGTTTCTCAAGCGTTTCTTGCATCCAAACTGCCATATCTCGGGAACGGATTGACCGATCCGCAAAATTTCTGTTGCATCTGAAACTAGAAACTCGCCCGATTACAACGGTATGCGTACTTCTCCCCTAGGCCGTTCTAGTTATTCGTTTTAAGCATCAGAACTGCGCAAATTTTGAGTTTCTCGAGCGTTTCTTACCTTCAAACTGCCATATCTCGCGAACTGATTGACCGATCCGCAAAATTTCTGTTGCATCTGAAAGTAGAAACTCGCCCGATTACAAAGGTATGCGCACTTTTCCCATAGGCCGTTCTAGTTATTCGTTTCAAGCATCAGAACTGCGCAAATTTTGATTTTCTCAAGCGTCTCTTACCTCCAATCTGCCATATCTCGCGAACGGATTGACCAATCCGCAAAATTTCTGTTGCATCTGAAAGTAGAAACTCGCCCGATTACAACGGTATGCCCACTTTTCCCCTAGGCCGTTCTAGTTATTCGTTTCAAGCATCAGAACTGCGAAAATTTCGAGTTTCTCAAGCGTTTTTTGCATCCAAACTGCCATATCTCGCGAACGGATTGACCGATCCGCAAAATTTCTGTTGCATCTGAAAGTAGAAACTCGCCCGATTACAACGGTATGCGCACTTTTCCCCTAGGCCGTTCTAGTTATTCGTTTCGAGCATCAGAACTGCGAAAATTTTGAGTTTCTCAAGCGTTTCTTACCTCCAAACTGCCATATCTCGCGAACGCATTGACCAATCCGCAAAATTTCTGTTGCATCTGAAAGTAGAGACTCGCCAGATTACAACGGTATGTGTAGTTTTCCCCTAGGCCGTTTCAGTTATTCGTTTCGAGCATCAGAACTGCGAAAATTTTGAGTTTCTCAAGCGTTTCTTACCTCCAAACTGCCATATCTCGCGAACGGATTGATCAATCCGCAAAATTTCTGTTGCATCTGAAAGTAGAAACTCGCCCGATTACAACGGTATGCGTACTTCTCCCCTAGGCCGTTCTAGTTATTCGTTTCAAGCATCAGAACTGCCCAAATTTTGAGTTTCTCGAGCGTTTCTTACCTTCAAACTGCCATATCTCGCGAACGGATTGACCGATCCGCAAAATTTCTGATGCATCTGAAAGTAGAAACTCGCCCGATTACATAGGTATGCGCACTTTTCCCCTAGGCCGTTCTAGTTATTCGTTTCAAGCATCAGAACTGCGCAAATTTTGATTTTCTCAACCGTCTCTTACCTCCAAACTGCCATATCTCGCGAACGGATTGACCAATCCGCAAAATTTCTGTTGCATCTGAAAGTAGAAACTCGCCCTATTACAACGGTATGCGTACTTTTCCCCTAGGCCGTTCTAGTTACTCGTTTCTAGTATCAGAACTGCGAAAATTTTGAGTTTCTCAAGCGTTTCTTATCACCAATCTGCCATATCTCGCGAACGAATTGATCAATCCGGAAAATTTCTGTTGCATCTGAAGGTAGACACTCGCCCGGTTACAACGGTATGCGCACTTTTCCCCTTGGCGGTTCTAGTTATTCGTTTCAAGCATCAGAACTGCGCAAATTTTGAGTTTCTCAAGCGTTTCTTACCTTCAAACTGCCATATCTCGCGAACGGACTGACCGATCCGCAAAATTTCTGTTGCATCTGAAAGTAGTTCCTCGCCCGATTACAACGGTATGCGCACTTTTCCCCTAGGCCGTTCTAGTTATTCGTTTCAAGCATCAGAACTGCGCAAATTTTGAGTTTCTCAAGCGTTTCTTTCCTCCAAACTGCCATATCTCGCGAACGGATTGACCAATCCGCAAAATTTCTGTTGCATCTGAAAGTAGAATCTCGCCCGATTACAAAGGTGTGCGTACTTTTCCCCAAGGCCTTTCTAGTTACTCGTTTCTAGCATCAGAACTGCGAAAATTTTGAGTTTCTCAAGCGTTTCTTACCTCCAAACTGCCATATCTCGCGAACGGATTGACCAATCCGCAAAATTTCTGTTGCATCTGAAAGTAGAGTCTCGCCCGATTACAACGATATGTGTAGTTTTCCCCTAGGCCATTCCAGTTATTCGTTTCGAGCATCAGAACTGCTATAATTTCAAGTTTCTCAAGCGTTTCTTACATCCAAACTGCCATATCTCGCGAACGTTTTGACCGATCAGCAAAATTTCTGTTGCATCTGAAAGTAGAAACTCGCCCGATTACAACGGTATGTGTAGTTTTCCCCTAGGCCGTTCCAGTTATTCGTTTCGAGCATCAGAACTGCGAAAATTTCGAGTTTATCAAGCGTTTCTTGCATCCAAACTGCCATATCTCGCGAACGGATTGACCGATCCGCAAAATTTCTGTTGCATCTGAAACTAGAAACTCGCCCGATTACAACGGTATGCGCACTTTTCCCCTAGGCGGTTCTAGAGATTCGTTTCAAGCATCAGAACTGCGCAAATTTTGAGTTTCTCAAGCGTTTCTTACCTTCAAACTGCAATATCTCGCGAACGGATTGACCGATCCGCAAAATTTCTGTTGCATCTGAAAGTAGAATCTCGCCCGATTACAACGGTATGCGCACTTTTCCCCTACGCCGTTCTAGTCACTCGTATCTAGCATCAGAACTGCGAAAATTTTGAGTTTCTCAAGCGTTTCTTATTTCCAAACTGCCATATCTCGCGAACGGATTGATCAATCCGCAAAATTTCTATTGCATCTGAAAGTAGAAACTCGCCCGATTACAGCGGTATGCGTACTTCTCCCCTAGGCCGTTCTAGTTATTCGTTTCAAGCATCAGAACTGCGCAAATTTTGAGTTTCTCGAGCGTTTCTTACTTTCAAACTGCCATATCTCGCGAACGGATTGACCGATCCGCAAAATTTCTGATGCATCTGAAAGTAGAAACTCGCCCGATTACAAAGGTATGCGCACTTTTCCCCTAGGCCGTTCTAGTTATTCGTTTCAAGCATCAGAACTGCGCAAATTTTGATTTTCTCAAGCGTCTCTTACCTCCAAACTGCCATATCTCGCGAACGGATTCACCAATCCGCAAAATTTCTGTTGCATCTGAAAGTAGAAACTCGCCCTATTACAACGGTATGCGTACTTTTCCCTTAGGCCGTTCTAGTTACTCGTTTCTAGCATCAGAACTGCGAAAATTTTGAGTTTCTCAAGCGTTTCTTACCTCCAAACTGCCATATCTCGCGAACGGATTGACCAATCCGCAAAATTTCTGTTGCATCTGAAAGTAGAAACTCGCCCGATTACAAAGGTGTGCGTACTTTTCGCCAAGGCCGTTCTAGTTACTCGTTTCTAGCATCAGAACTGCGAAAATTTTGAGTTTCTCAAGCGTTTCTTACCTCCAAACTGCCATATCTCGCGAACGTTTTGACCGATCAGCAAAATTTCTGTTGCATCTGAAAGTAGAAACTCGCCCGATTACAACGGTATGTGTAGTTTTCCCCTAGGCCGTTCCAGTTATTCGTTTCGAGCATCAGAACTGCGAAAATTTCGAGTTTATCAAGCGTTTCTTGCATCCAAACTGCCATATCTCGCGAACGGATTGACCGATCCGCAAAATTTCTGTTGCATCTGAAACTAGAAACTCGCCCGATTACAAAGGTATGCGCACTTTTCCCCTAGGCGGTTCTAGAGATTCGTTTCAAGCATCAGAACTGCGCAAATTTTGAGTTTCTCAAGCGTTTCTTACCTTCAAACTGCAATATCTCGCGAACGGATTGACCGATCCGCAAAATTTCTGATGCATCTGAAAGTAGAAACTCGCCCGATTACAAAGGTATGCGCACTTTTCCCCTAGGCCGTTCTAGTTATTCGTTTCAAGCATCAGAACTGCGCAAATTTTGATTTTCTCAAGCGTCTCTTACCTCCAAACTGCCATATCTCGCGAACGGATTGACCAATCCGCAAAATTTCTGTTGCATCTGAAAGTAGAAACTCGCCCGATTACAAAGGTGTGCGTACTTTTCGCCAAGGCCGTTCTAGTTACTCGTTTCTAGCATCAGAACTGCGAAAATTTTGAGTTTCTCAAGCGTTTCTTACCTCCAAACTGCCATATCTCGCGAACGGATTGACCAATCCGCAAAATTTCTGTTGCATCTGAAAGTAGAGTCTCGCCCGATTACAACGGTATGTGTAGTTTTCCCCTAGGCCGTTCCAGTTATTCGTTTCGAGCATCAGAACTGCGAAAATTTCTTGTTTCTCAAGCGTTTCTTACATCCAAACTGCCATATCTCGCGAACGGATTGACCAATCCGCAAAATTTCTGTTGCATCTGAAAGTAGAAACTCGCCCGATTACAAAGGTGTGCGCACTTTTCCCCTACGCCGTTCTAGTCACTCGTATCTAGCATCAGAACTGCGTAAATTTTGAGTTTCTCAAGCGTTTCTTATTTCCAAACTGCCATATCTCGCGAACGGATTGATCAATCCGCAAAATTTCTATTGCATCTGAAAGTAGAAACTCGCCCGATTACAGCGGTATGCGTACTTCTCCCCTAGGCCGTTCTAGTTATTCGTTTCAAGCATCAGAACTGCGCAAATTTTGAGTTTCTCGAGCGTTTCTTACTTTCAAACTGCCATATCTCGCGAACGGATTGACCGATCCGCAAAATTTCTGATGCATCTGAAAGTAGAAACTCGCCCGATTACAAAGGTATGCGCACTTTTCCCCTAGGCCGTTCTAGTTATTCGTTTCAAGCATCAGAACTGCGCAAATTTTGATTTTCTCAAGCGTCTCTTACCTCCAAACTGCCATATCTCGCGAACGGATTGACCAATCCGCAAAATTTCTGTTGCATCTGAAAGTAGAAACTCGCCCTATTACAACGGTATGCGTACTTTTCCCTTAGGCCGTTCTAGTTACTCGTTTCTAGCATCAGAACTGCGAAAATTTTGAGTTTCTCAAGCGTTTCTTACCTCCAAACTGCCATATCTCGCGAACGGATTGACCAATCCGCAAAATTTCTGTTGCATCTGAAAGTAGAAACTCGCCCGATTACAAAGGTGTGCGTACTTTTCGCCAAGGCCGTTCTAGTTACTCGTTTCTAGCATCAGAACTGCGAAAATTTTGAGTTTCTCAAGCGTTTCTTACCTCCAAACTGCCATATCTCGCGAACGGATTGACCAATCCGCAAAATTTCTGTTGCATCTGAAAGTAGAGTCTCGCCCGATTACAACGGTATGTGTAGTTTTCCCCTAGGCCGTTCCAGTTATTCGTTTCGAGCATCAGAACTGCGAAAATTTCTTGTTTCTCAAGCGTTTCTTACATCCAAACTGCCATATCTCGCGAACGTTTTGACCGATCAGCAAATTCTCTATTGCATCTGAAAGTAGAAACTCGCCCGATTACAACGGTATGCCCACTTTTCCCCTAGGCCGTTCCAGTTATTCGTTTCGAGCATCAGAACTGCGAAAATTTTGAGTTTCTCAAGCGTTTCTTACCTCCAAACTGCCATATCTCGCGAACGGATTGACCAATCCGCAAAATTTCTGTTGCATCTGAAAGTAGAGACTCGCCCGATTACAACGGTATGTGTAGTTTTCCCCTAGGCCGTTCCAGTTATGCGTTTCGAGCATCAGAACTGCGAAAATTTCGAGTTTCTCAAGCGTTTCTTGCATCCAAACTGCCATATCTCGCGAACGGATTGACCGATCCGCAAAATTTCTGTTGCATCTGAAACTAGAAACTCGCCCGATTACAACGGTATGCGTACTTCTCCCCTAGGCCGTTCTAGTTATTCGTTTTAAGCATCAGAACTGCGCAAATTTTGAGTTTCTCGAGCGTTTCTTACCTTCAAACTGCCATATCTCGCGAACTGATTGACCGATCCGCAAAATTTCTGTTGCATCTGAAAGTAGAAACTCGCCCGATTACAAAGGTATGCGCACTTTTCCCATAGGCCGTTCTAGTTATTCGTTTCAAGCATCAGAACTGCGCAAATTTTGATTTTCTCAAGCGTCTCTTACCTCCAAACTGCCATATCTCGCGAACGGATTGACCAATCCGCAAAATTTCTGTTGCATCTGAAAGTAGAAACTCGCCCGATTACAACGGTATGCCCACTTTTCCCCTAGGCCGTTCTAGTTATTCGTTTCAAGCATCAGAACTGCGAAAATTTCGAGTTTCTCAAGCGTTTTTTGCATCCAAACTGCCATATCTCGCGAACGGATTGACCGATCCGCAAAATTTCTGTTGCATCTGAAAGTAGAAACTCGCCCGATTACAACGGTATGCGCACTTTTCCCCTAGGCCGTTCTAGTTATTCGTTTCGAGCATCAGAACTGCGAAAATTTTGAGTTTCTCAAGCGTTTCTTACCTCCAAACTGCCATATCTCGCGAACGGATTGATCAATCCGCAAAATTTCTGTTGCATCTGAAAGTAGAAACTCGCCCGATTACAACGGTATGCGTACTTCTCCCCTAGGCCGTTCTAGTTATTCGTTTCAAGCATCAGAACTGCCCAAATTTTGAGTTTCTCGAGCGTTTCTTACCTTCAAACTGCCATATCTCGCGAACGGATTGACCGATCCGCAAAATTTCTGTTGCATCTGAAAGTAGAAACTCGCCCGATTACAAAGGTATGCGCACTTTTCCCCTAAGCCGTTCTAGTTATTCGTTTCAAGCATCAGAACTGCGCAAATTTTGATTTTCTCAAGCGTCTCTTACCTCCAAACTGCCATATCTCGCGAACGGATTGACCAATCCGCAAAATTTCTGTTGCATCTGAAAGTAGAAACTCGCCCTATTACAACGGTATGCGTACTTTTCCCCTAGGCCGTTCTAGTTACTCGTTTCTAGCATCAGAACTGCGAAAATTTTGAGTTTCTCAAGCGTTTCTTATCACCAAACTGCCATATCTCGCGAACGGATTGATCAATCCGGAAAATTTCTGTTGCATCTGAAGGTAGACACTCGCCCGGTTACAACGGTATGCGCACTTTTCCCCTTGGCGGTTCTAGTTATTCGTTTCAAGCATCAGAACTGCGCAAATTTTGAGTTTCTCAAGCGTTTCTTACCTTCAAACTGCCATATCTCGCGAACGGACTGACCGATCCGCAAAATTTCTGTTGCATCTGAAAGTAGTTCCTCGCCCGATTACAACGGTATGCGCACTTTTCCCCTAGGCCGTTCTAGTTATTCGTTTCAAGCATCAGAACTGCGCAAATTTTGAGTTTCTCAAGCGTTTCTTACCTCCAAACTGCCATATCTCGCGAACGGATTGACCAATCCGCAAAATTTCTGTTGCATCTGAAAGTAGAAACTCGCCCGATTACAAAGGTGTGCGTACTTTTCCCCAAGGCCGTTCTAGTTACTCGTTTCTAGCATCAGAACTGCGAAAATTTTGAGTTTCTCAAGCGTTTCTTACCTCCAAACTGCCATATCTCGCGAACGGATTGACCAATCCGCAAAATTTCTGTTGCATCTGAAAGTAGAGTCTCGCCCGATTACAACGATATGTGTAGTTTTCCCCTAGGCCGTTCCAGTTATTCGTTTCGAGCATCAGAACTGCGAAAATTTCAAGTTTCTCAAGCGTTTCTTACATCCAAACTGCCATATCTCGCGAACGTTTTGACCGATCAGCAAAATTTCTGTTGCATCTGAAAGTAGAAACTCGCCCGATTACAACGGTATGTGTAGTTTTCCCCTAGGCCGTTTCAGTTATTCGTTTCGAGCATCAGAACTGCGAAAATTTCGAGTTTATCAAGCGTTTCTTGCATCCAAACTGCCATATCTCGCGAACGGATTGACCGATCCGCAAAATTTCTGTTGCATCTGAAACTAGAAACTCGCCCGATTACAACGGTATGCGCACTTTTCCCCTAGGCGGTTCTAGAGATTCGTTTCAAGCATCAGAACTGCGCAAATTTTGAGTTTCTCAAGCGTTTCTTACCTTCAAACTGCAATATCTCGCGAACGGATTGACCGATCCGCAAAATTTCTGTTGCATCTGAAAGTAGAATCTCGCCCGATTACAACGGTATGCGCACTTTTCCCCTACGCCGTTCTAGTCACTCGTATCTAGCATCAGAACTGCGAAAATTTTGAGTTTCTCAAGCGTTTCTTATTTCCAAACTGCCATATCTCGCGAACGGATTGATCAATCCGCAAAATTTCGATTGCATCTGAAAGTAGAAACTCGCCCGATTACAGCGGTATGCGTACTTCTCCCCTAGGCCGTTCTAGTTATTCGTTTCAAGCATCAGAACTGCGCAAATTTTGAGTTTCTCGAGCGTTTCTTACTTTCAAACTGCCATATCTCGCGAACGGATTGACCGATCCGCAAAATTTCTGATGCATCTGAAAGTAGAAACTCGCCCGATTACAAAGGTATGCGCACTTTTCCCCTAGGCCGTTCTAGTTATTCGTTTCAAGCATCAGAACTGCGCAAATTTTGATTTTCTCAAGCGTCTCTTACCTCCAAACTGCCATATCTCGCGAACGGATTGACCAATCCGCAAAATTTCTGTTGCATCTGAAAGTAGAAACTCGCCCTGTTACAACGGTATGCGTACTTTTCCCTTAGGCCGTTCTAGTTACTCGTTTCTAGCATCAGAACTGCGAAAATTTTGAGTTTCTCAAGCGTTTCTTACCTCCAAACTGCCATATCTCGCGAACGGATTGACCAATCCGCAAAATTTCTGTTGCATCTGAAAGTAGAAACTCGCCCGATTACAAAGGTGTGCGTACTTTTCGCCAAGGCCGTTCTAGTTACTCGTTTCTAGCATCAGAACTGCGAAAATTTTGAGTTTCTCAAGCGTTTCTTACCTCCAAACTGCCATATCTCGCGAACGGATTGACCAATCCGCAAAATTTCTGTTGCATCTGAAAGTAGAGTCTCGCCCGATTACAACGGTATGTGTAGTTTTCCCCTAGGCCGTTCCAGTTATTCGTTTCGAGCATCAGAACTGCGAAAATTTCTTGTTTCTCAAGCGTTTCTTACATCCAAACTGCCATATCTCGCGAACGTTTTGACCGATCAGCAAAATCTCTGTTGCATCTGAAAGTAGAAACTCGCCCGATTACAACGGTATGCCCACTTTTCCCCTAGGCCGTTCTAGTTATTCGTTTCAAGCATCAGAACTGCGCAAATTTTGAGTTTCTCAAGCGTTTCTTACCTTCAAACTGCCATATCTCGCGAACGGATTGACCGATCCGCAAAATTTCTGTTGCATCTGAAAGTAGAAACTCGCCCGATTACAACGGTATGCGCACTTTTCCCCTAGGCCGTTCTGGTCATTCGTTTCGAGCATCAGAACTGCGAAAATTTTGAGTTTCTCAAGCGTTTCTTACCTCCAAACTGCCATATCTCGCGAACGGATTGACCAATCCGCAAAATTTCTGTTGCATCTGAAAGTAGAGACTCGCCCGATTACAACGGTATGTGTAGTTTTCCCCTAGGCCGTTCCAGTTATTCGTTTCGAGCATCAGTACTGCGAAAATTTCGAGTTTCTCAAGCGTTTCTTGCATCCAAACTGCCATATCTCGCGAACGGATTGACCGATCCGCAAAATTTCCGTTGCATCTGAAAGTAGAAACTCGCCCGATTACAACGGTATGCGCACTTTTCCCCTACGCCGTTCTAGTCACTCGTATCTAGCATCAGAACTGCGAAAATTTTGAGTTTCTCAAGCGTTTCTTATTTCCAAACTGCCATATCTCGCGAACGGATTGATCAATCCGCAAAATTTCTATTGCATCTGAAAGTAGAAACTCGCCCGATTACAGCGGTATGCGTACTTCTCCCCTAGGCCGTTCTAGTTATTCGTTTCAAGCGTCAGAACTGCGCAAATTTTGAGTCTCTCGAGCGTTTCTTACTTTCAAACTGCCATATCTCGCGAACGGATTGACCGATCCGCAAAATTTCTGATGCATCTGAAAGTAGAAACTCGCCCGATTACAAAGGTATGCGCACTTTTCCCCTAGGCCGTTCTAGTTATTCGTTTCAAGCATCAGAACTGCGCAAATTTTGATTTTCTCAAGCGTCTCTTACCTCCAAACTGCCATATCTCGCGAACGGATTGACCAATCCGCAAAATTTCTGTTGCATCTGAAAGTAGAAACTCGCCCTATTACAACGGTATGCGTACTTTTCCCCTAGGCCGTTCTAGTTACTCGTTTCTAGCATCAGAACTGCGAAAATTTTGAGTTTCTCAAGCGTTTCTTACCTCCAAACTGCCATATCTCGCGAACGGATTGACCAATCCGCAAAATTTCTGTTGCATCTGAAAGTAGAGACTCGCCCGATTACAACGGTATGTGTAGTTTTCCCCTAGGCCGTTCCAGTTATGCGTTTCGAGCATCAGAACTGCGAAAATTTCGAGTTTCTCAAGCGTTTCTTGCATCCAAACTGCCATATCTCGCGAACGGATTGACCGATCCGCAAAATTTCTGTTGCATCTGAAACTAGAAACTCGCCCGATTACAACGGTATGCGTACTTCTCCCCTAGGCCGTTCTAGTTATTCGTTTTAAGCATCAGAACTGCGCAAATTTTGAGTTTCTCGAGCGTTTCTTACCTTCAAACTGCCATATCTCGCGAACTGATTGACCGATCCGCAAAATTTCTGTTGCATCTGAAAGTAGAAACTCGCCCGATTACAAAGGTATGCGCACTTTTCCCATAGGCCGTTCTAGTTATTCGTTTCAAGCATCAGAACTGCGCAAATTTTGATTTTCTCAAG
The DNA here is from genome assembly GCF_051014685.1 of Ptiloglossa arizonensis. Lineage (NCBI taxonomy): Eukaryota > Metazoa > Arthropoda > Insecta > Hymenoptera > Colletidae > Ptiloglossa > Ptiloglossa arizonensis. The sequence goes on from NW_027478806.1 coordinate 434,750, forward strand.
CGTCTCTTACCTCCAAACTGCCATATCTCGCGAACGGATTGACCAATCCGCAAAATTTCTGTTGCATCTGAAAGTAGAAACTCGCCCGATTACAACGGTATGCCCACTTTTCCCCTAGGCCGTTCTAGTTATTCGTTTCAAGCATCAGAACTGCGAAAATTTCGAGTTTCTCAAGCGTTTTTTGCATCCAAACTGCCATATCTCGCGAACGGATTGACCGATCCGCAAAATTTCTGTTGCATCTGAAAGTAGAAACTCGCCCGATTACAACGGTATGCGCACTTTTCCCCTAGGCCGTTCTAGTTATTCGTTTCGAGCATCAGAACTGCGAAAATTTTGAGTTTCTCAAGCGTTTCTTACCTCCAAACTGCCATATCTCGCGAACGGATTGATCAATCCGCAAAATTTCTGTTGCATCTGAAAGTAGAAACTCGCCCGATTACAACGGTATGCGTACTTCTCCCCTAGGCCGTTCTAGTTATTCGTTTCAAGCATCAGAACTGCCCAAATTTTGAGTTTCTCGAGCGTTTCTTACCTTCAAACTGCCATATCTCGCGAACGGATTGACCGATCCGCAAAATTTCTGTTGCATCTGAAAGTAGAAACTCGCCCGATTACAAAGGTATGCGCACTTTTCCCCTAAGCCGTTCTAGTTATTCGTTTCAAGCATCAGAACTGCGCAAATTTTGATTTTCTCAAGCGTCTCTTACCTCCAAACTGCCATATCTCGCGAACGGATTGACCAATCCGCAAAATTTCTGTTGCATCTGAAAGTAGAAACTCGCCCTATTACAACGGTATGCGTACTTTTCCCCTAGGCCGTTCTAGTTACTCGTTTCTAGCATCAGAACTGCGAAAATTTTGAGTTTCTCAAGCGTTTCTTATCACCAAACTGCCATATCTCGCGAACGGATTGATCAGTCCGGAAAATTTCTGTTGCATCTGAAGGTAGACACTCGCCCGGTTACAACGGTATGCGCACTTTTCCCCTTGGCGGTTCTAGTTATTCGTTTCAAGCATCAGAACTGCGCAAATTTTGAGTTTCTCAAGCGTTTCTTACCTTCAAACTGCCATATCTCGCGAACGGACTGACCGATCCGCAAAATTTCTGTTGCATCTGAAAGTAGTTCCTCGCCCGATTACAACGGTATGCGCACTTTTCCCCTAGGCCGTTCTAGTTATTCGTTTCAAGCATCAGAACTGCGCAAATTTTGAGTTTCTCAAGCGTTTCTTACCTCCAAACTGCCATATCTCGCGAACGGATTGACCAATCCGCAAAATTTCTGTTGCATCTGAAAGTAGAAACTCGCCCGATTACAAAGGTGTGCGTACTTTTCCCCAAGGCCGTTCTAGTTACTCGTTTCTAGCATCAGAACTGCGAAAATTTTGAGTTTCTCAAGCGTTTCTTACCTCCAAACTGCCATATCTCGCGAACGGATTGACCAATCCGCAAAATTTCTGTTGCATCTGAAAGTAGAGTCTCGCCCGATTACAACGATATGTGTAGTTTTCCCCTAGGCCGTTCCAGTTATTCGTTTCGAGCATCAGAACTGCGAAAATTTCAAGTTTCTCAAGCGTTTCTTACATCCAAACTGCCATATCTCGCGAACGTTTTGACCGATCAGCAAAATTTCTGTTGCATCTGAAAGTAGAAACTCGCCCGATTACAACGGTATGTGTAGTTTTCCCCTAGGCCGTTTCAGTTATTCGTTTCGAGCATCAGAACTGCGAAAATTTCGAGTTTATCAAGCGTTTCTTGCATCCAAACTGCCATATCTCGCGAACGGATTGACCGATCCGCAAAATTTCTGTTGCATCTGAAACTAGAAACTCGCCCGATTACAACGGTATGCGCACTTTTCCCCTAGGCGGTTCTAGAGATTCGTTTCAAGCATCAGAACTGCGCAAATTTTGAGTTTCTCAAGCGTTTCTTACCTTCAAACTGCAATATCTCGCGAACGGATTGACCGATCCGCAAAATTTCTGTTGCATCTGAAAGTAGAATCTCGCCCGATTACAACGGTATGCGCACTTTTCCCCTACGCCGTTCTAGTCACTCGTATCTAGCATCAGAACTGCGAAAATTTTGAGTTTCTCAAGCGTTTCTTATTTCCAAACTGCCATATCTCGCGAACGGATTGATCAATCCGCAAAATTTCGATTGCATCTGAAAGTAGAAACTCGCCCGATTACAGCGGTATGCGTACTTCTCCCCTAGGCCGTTCTAGTTATTCGTTTCAAGCATCAGAACTGCGCAAATTTTGAGTTTCTCGAGCGTTTCTTACTTTCAAACTGCCATATCTCGCGAACGGATTGACCGATCCGCAAAATTTCTGATGCATCTGAAAGTAGAAACTCGCCCGATTACAAAGGTATGCGCACTTTTCCCCTAGGCCGTTCTAGTTATTCGTTTCAAGCATCAGAACTGCGCAAATTTTGATTTTCTCAAGCGTCTCTTACCTCCAAACTGCCATATCTCGCGAACGGATTGACCAATCCGCAAAATTTCTGTTGCATCTGAAAGTAGAAACTCGCCCTGTTACAACGGTATGCGTACTTTTCCCTTAGGCCGTTCTAGTTACTCGTTTCTAGCATCAGAACTGCGAAAATTTTGAGTTTCTCAAGCGTTTCTTACCTCCAAACTGCCATATCTCGCGAACGGATTGACCAATCCGCAAAATTTCTGTTGCATCTGAAAGTAGAAACTCGCCCGATTACAAAGGTGTGCGTACTTTTCGCCAAGGCCGTTCTAGTTACTCGTTTCTAGCATCAGAACTGCGAAAATTTTGAGTTTCTCAAGCGTTTCTTACCTCCAAACTGCCATATCTCGCGAACGGATTGACCAATCCGCAAAATTTCTGTTGCATCTGAAAGTAGAGTCTCGCCCGATTACAACGGTATGTGTAGTTTTCCCCTAGGCCGTTCCAGTTATTCGTTTCGAGCATCAGAACTGCGAAAATTTCTTGTTTCTCAAGCGTTTCTTACATCCAAACTGCCATATCTCGCGAACGTTTTGACCGATCAGCAAAATCTCTGTTGCATCTGAAAGTAGAAACTCGCCCGATTACAACGGTATGCCCACTTTTCCCCTAGGCCGTTCTAGTTATTCGTTTCAAGCATCAGAACTGCGCAAATTTTGAGTTTCTCAAGCGTTTCTTACCTTCAAACTGCCATATCTCGCGAACGGATTGACCGATCCGCAAAATTTCTGTTGCATCTGAAAGTAGAAACTCGCCCGATTACAACGGTATGCGCACTTTTCCCCTAGGCCGTTCTGGTCATTCGTTTCGAGCATCAGAACTGCGAAAATTTTGAGTTTCTCAAGCGTTTCTTACCTCCAAACTGCCATATCTCGCGAACGGATTGACCAATCCGCAAAATTTCTGTTGCATCTGAAAGTAGAGACTCGCCCGATTACAACGGTATGTGTAGTTTTCCCCTAGGCCGTTCCAGTTATTCGTTTCGAGCATCAGTACTGCGAAAATTTCGAGTTTCTCAAGCGTTTCTTGCATCCAAACTGCCATATCTCGCGAACGGATTGACCGATCCGCAAAATTTCCGTTGCATCTGAAAGTAGAAACTCGCCCGATTACAACGGTATGCGCACTTTTCCCCTACGCCGTTCTAGTCACTCGTATCTAGCATCAGAACTGCGAAAATTTTGAGTTTCTCAAGCGTTTCTTATTTCCAAACTGCCATATCTCGCGAACGGATTGATCAATCCGCAAAATTTCTATTGCATCTGAAAGTAGAAACTCGCCCGATTACAGCGGTATGCGTACTTCTCCCCTAGGCCGTTCTAGTTATTCGTTTCAAGCGTCAGAACTGCGCAAATTTTGAGTCTCTCGAGCGTTTCTTACTTTCAAACTGCCATATCTCGCGAACGGATTGACCGATCCGCAAAATTTCTGATGCATCTGAAAGTAGAAACTCGCCCGATTACAAAGGTATGCGCACTTTTCCCCTAGGCCGTTCTAGTTATTCGTTTCAAGCATCAGAACTGCGCAAATTTTGATTTTCTCAAGCGTCTCTTACCTCCAAACTGCCATATCTCGCGAACGGATTGACCAATCCGCAAAATTTCTGTTGCATCTGAAAGTAGAAACTCGCCCTATTACAACGGTATGCGTACTTTTCCCCTAGGCCGTTCTAGTTACTCGTTTCTAGCATCAGAACTGCGAAAATTTTGAGTTTCTCAAGCGTTTCTTACCTCCAAACTGCCATATCTCGCGAACGGATTGACCAATCCGCAAAATTTCTGTTGCATCTGAAAGTAGAAACTCGCCCGATTACAAAGGTGTGCGTACTTTTCCCCAAGGCCGATCTAGTTACTCGTTTCTAGCATCAGAACTGCGAAAATTTTGAGTTTCTCAAGCGTTTCTTACCTCCAAACTGCCATATCTCGCGAACGGATCGACCAATCCGCAAAATTTCTGTTGCATCTGAAAGTAGAGTCTCGCCCGATTACAACGGTATGTGTAGTTTTCCCCTAGGCCGTTCCAGTTATTCGTTTCGAGCATCAGAACTGCGAAAATTTCTTGTTTCTCAAGCGTTTCTTACATCCAAACTGCCATATCTCGCGAACGTTTTGACCGATCAGCAAAATCTCTGTTGCATCTGAAAGTAGAAACTCGCCCGATTACAACGGTATGCCCACTTTTCCCCTAGGCCGTTCTAGTTATTCGTTTCAAGCATCAGAACTGCGCAAATTTTGAGTTTCTCAAGCGTTTCTTACCTTCAAACTGCCATATCTCGCGAACGGATTGACCGATCCGCAAAATTTCTGTTGCATCTGAAAGTAGAAACTCGCCCGATTACAACGGTATGCGCACTTTTCCCCTAGGCCGTTCTGGTCATTCGTTTCGAGCATCAGAACTGCGAAAATTTTGAGTTTCTCAAGCGTTTCTTACCTCCAAACTGCCATATCTCGCGAACGGATTGACCAATCCGCAAAATTTCTGTTGCATCTGAAAGTAGAGACTCGCCCGATTACAACGGTATGTGTAGTTTTCCCCTAGGCCGTTCCAGTTATTCGTTTCGAGCATCAGTACTGCGAAAATTTCGAGTTTCTCAAGCGTTTCTTGCATCCAAACTGCCATATCTCGCGAACGGATTGACCGATCCGCAAAATTTCCGTTGCATCTGAAAGTAGAAACTCGCCCGATTACAACGGTATGCGCACTTTTCCCCTACGCCGTTCTAGTCACTCGTATCTAGCATCAGAACTGCGAAAATTTTGAGTTTCTCAAGCGTTTCTTATTTCCAAACTGCCATATCTCGCGAACGGATTGATCAATCCGCAAAATTTCTATTGCATCTGAAAGTAGAAACTCGCCCGATTACAGCGGTATGCGTACTTCTCCCCTAGGCCGTTCTAGTTATTCGTTTCAAGCGTCAGAACTGCGCAAATTTTGAGTTTCTCGAGCGTTTCTTACTTTCAAACTGCCATATCTCGCGAACGGATTGACCGATCCGCAAAATTTCTGTTGCATCTGAAAGTAGAAACTCGCCCTATTACAACGGTATGCGTACTTTTCCCCTAGGCCGTTCTAGTTACTCGTTTCTAGCATCAGAACTGCGAAAATTTTGAGTTTCTCAAGCGTTTCTTACCTCCAAACTGCCATATCTCGCGAACGGATTGACCAATCCGCAAAATTTCTGTTGCATCTGAAAGTAGAAACTCGCCCGATTACAAAGGTGTGCGTACTTTTCCCCAAGGCCGATCTAGTTACTCGTTTCTAGCATCAGAACTGCGAAAATTTTGAGTTTCTCAAGCGTTTCTTACCTCCAAACTGCCATATCTCGCGAACGGATCGACCAATCCGCAAAATTTCTGTTGCATCTGAAAGTAGAGTCTCGCCCGATTACAACGGTATGTGTAGTTTTCCCCTAGGCCGTTCCAGTTATTCGTTTCGAGCATCAGAACTGCGAAAATTTCGAGTTTCTCAAGCGTTTCTTACATCCAAACTGCCATATCTCGCGAACGTTTTGACCGATCAGCAAAATTTCTGTTGCATCTGAAAGTAGAAACTCGCCCGATTACAACGGTATGCCCACTTTTCCCCTAGGCCGTTCTAGTTATTCGTTTCAAGCATCAGAACTGCGCAAATTTTGAGTTTCTCAAGCGTTTCTTACCTTCAAACTGCCATATCTCGCGAACGGATTGACCGATCCGCAAAATTTCTGTTGCATCTGAAAGTAGAAACTCGCCCGATTACAACGGTATGCGCACTTTTCCCCTAGGCCGTTCTAGTCATTCGTTTCGAGCATCAGAACTGCGAAAATTTTGAGTTTCTCAAGCGTTTCTTACCTCCAAACTGCCATATCTCGCGAACGGATTGACCAATCCGCAAAATTTCTGTTGCATCTGAAAGTAGAGACTCGCCCGATTACAACGGTATGTGTAGTTTTCCCCTAGGCCGTTCCAGTTATTCGTTTCGAGCATCAGAACTGCGAAAATTTCGAGTTTCTCAAGCGTTTCTTGCATCCAAACTGCCATATCTCGCGAACGGATTGACCGATCCGCAAAATTTCTGTTGCATCTGAAAGTAGAAACTCGCCCGATTACAACGGTATGTGTAGTTTTCCCCAAGGCCGTTCCAGTTATTCGTGTCGAGCATCAGAACTGCGAAAATTTCGAGTTTCTCTAGCGTTTCTTACATCCAAACTGCCATATCTCGCGAACGGATTGGCCGATCCGCAAAATTTCTGTTGCATCTGAAAGTAGACACTCGCCCGATTACAACGGTATACGTTCTTCTCCCCTAGGCCGTTCTAGTCATTCGTTTCGAGCATCAGAACTGCGAAAATTTTGAGTTTCTCAAGCGTTTCTTATCTCCAAACTGCCATATCTCGCGAACGGATTGATCAATCCGAAAAATTTCTGTTGCATCTGAAAGTAGAAACTCGCTCGATTACAACGGTATGCGCACTTTTCCCCTAGGCCGTACTAGTTATTCGTTTCGAGCATCAGAACTGCGAAAATTTTGAGTTTCTCAAGCGTTTCTTACCTCCAAACTGCCATATCTCGCGAACGGATTGACCAATCTGCAAAATTTCTGTTGCATCTGAAAGTAGAAACTCGCCCGATTACAACGGTATGTGTAGTCTTCCCCAAGGCCGTTCCAGTTATTCGTTTCGAGCATCAGAACTGCGAAAATTTCGAGTTTCTCTAGCGTTTCTTACATCCAAACTGCCATATCTCGCGAACGGATTGGCCGATCCGCAAAATTTCTGTTGCATCTGAAAGTAGACACTCGCCCGATTACAACGGTATACGTTCTTCTCCCCTAGGCCGTTCTAGTCATTCGTTTCGAGCATCAGAACTGCGAAAATTTTGAGTTTCTCAAGCGTTTCTTATCTCCAAACTGCCATATCTCGCGAACGGATTGATCAATCCGAAAAATTTCTGTTGCATCTGAAAGTAGAAACTCGCTCGATTACAACGGTATGCGCACTTTTCCCCTAGGCCGTACTAGTTATTCGTTTCGAGCATCAGAACTGCGAAAATTTTGAGTTTCTCAAGCGTTTCTTACCTCCAAACTGCCATATCTCGCGAACGGATTGACCAATCCGCAAAATTTCTGTTGCATCTGAAAGTAGAGTCTCGCCCGATTACAACGGTATGTGTAGTTTTCCCCTAGGCCGTTCCAGTTATTCGTTTCGAGCATCAGAACTGCGAAAATTTCGAGTTTCTCAAGCGTTTCTTGCATCCAAACTGCCATATCTCGCGAACGGATTGACCGATCCGCAAAATTTCTGTTGCATCTGAAAGTAGAGACTCGCCCGATTACAACGGTATGTGTAGTTTTCCCCTAGGCCGTTCCAGTTATTGGTTTCGAGCATCAGAACTGCGAAAATTTTGAGTTTCTCAAGCGTTTCTTACCTCCAAACTGCCATATCTCGCGAACGGATTGACCAATCCGCAAAATTTCTGTTGCATCTGAAAGTAGAGACTCGCCCGATTACAACGGTATGTGTAGTTTTCCCCTAGGCCGTTCCAGTTATTCGTTTCGAGCATCAGAACTGCGAAAACTTCGAGTTTCTCAAGCGTTTCTTGCATCCAAACTGCCATATCTCGCGAACGGATTGACCGATCCGCAAAATTTCTGTTGCATCTGAAAGTAGAAACTCGCCCGATTACAACGGTATGTGTAGTTTTCCCCAAGGCCGTTCCAGTTATTCGTTTCGAGCATCAGAACTGCGAAAATTTCGAGTTTCTCTAGCGTTTCTTACATCCAAACTGCCATATCTCGCGAACGGATTGGCCGATCCGCAAAATTTCTGTTGCATCTGAAAATAGACACTCGCCCGATTACAACGGTATACGTTCTTCTCCCCTAGGCCGTTCTAGTCATTCGTTTCGAGCATCAGAACTGCGAAAATTTTGAGTTTCTCAAGCGTTTCTTATCTCCAAACTGCCATATCTCGCGAACGGATTGATCAATCCGAAAAATTTCTGTTGCATCTGAAAGTAGAAACTCGCTCGATTACAACGGTATGCGCACTTTTCCCCTAGGCCGTACTAGTTATTCGTTTCGAGCATCAGAACTGCGAAAATTTTGAGTTTCTCAAGCGTTTCTTACCTCCAAACTGCCATATCTCGCGAACGGATTGACCAATCCGCAAAATTTCTGTTGCATCTGAAAGTAGAGTCTCGCCCGATTACAACGGTATGTGTAGTTTTCCCCTAGGCCGTTCCAGTTATTCGTTTCGAGCATCAGAACTGCGAAAATTTCGAGTTTCTCAAGCGTTTCTTGCATCCAAACTGCCATATCTCGCGAACGGATTGACCGATCCGCAAAATTTCTGTTGCATCTGAAAGTAGAGACTCGCCCGATTACAACGGTATGTGTAGTTTTCCCCTAGGCCGTTCCAGTTATTGGTTTCGAGCATCAGAACTGCGAAAATTTTGATTTTCTCAAGCGTTTCTTACCTCCAAACTGCCATATCTCGCGAACGGATTGACCAATCCGCAAAATTTCTGTTGCATCTGAAAGTAGAGACTCGCCCGATTACAACGGTATGTGTAGTTTTCCCCTAGGCCCTTCCAGTTATTCGTTTCGAGCATCAGAACTGCGAAAATTTCGAGTTTCTCAAGCGTTTCTTGCATCCAAACTGCCATATCTCGCGAACGGATTGACCGATCCGCAAAATTTCTGTTGCATCTGAAAGTAGAAACTCGCCCGATTACAACGGTATGCCCACTTTTCCCCTAGGCCGTTCTAGTTATTCGTTTCAAGCATCAGAACTGCGCAAATTTTGAGTTTCTCAAGCGTTTCTTACCTTCAAACTGCCATATCTCGCGAACGGATTGACCGATCCGCAAAATTTCTGTTGCATCTGAAAGTAGAAGCTCGCCCGATTACAACGGTATGTGTAGTTTTCCCCTAGGCCCTTCCAGTTATTCGTTTCGAGCATCAGAACTGCGAAAATTTCGAGTTTCTCAAGCGTTTCTTGCATCCAAACTGCCATATCTCGCGAACGGATTGACCGATCCGCAAAATTTCTGTTGCATCTGAAAGTAGAAACTCGCCCGATTACAACGGTATGCCCACTTTTCCCCTAGGCCGTTCTAGTTATTCGTTTCAAGCATCAGAACTGCGCAAATTTTGAGTTTCTCAAGCGTTTCTTACCTTCAAACTGCCATATCTCGCGAACGGATTGACCGATCCGCAAAATTTCTGTTGCATCTGAAAGTAGAAGCTCGCCCGATTACAACGGTATGCGCACTTTTCCCCTAGGCCGTTCTGGTCATTCGTTTCGAGCATCAGAACTGCGAAAATTTTGAGTTTCTCAAGCGTTTCTTACCTCCAAACTGCCATATCTCGCGAACGGATTGACCAATCCGCAAAATTTCTGTTGCATCTGAAAGTAGAGACTCGCCCGATTACAACGGTATGTGTAGTTTTCCCCTAGGCCGTTCCAGTTATTCGTTTCGAGCATCAGAACTGCGAAAATTTCGAGTTTCTCAAGCGTTTCTTGCATCCAAACTGCCATATCTCGCGAACGGATTGACCGATCCGCAAAATTTCCGTTGCATCTGAAAGTAGAAACTCGCCCGATTACAACGGTATGCGCACTTTTCCCCTACGCCGTTCTAGTCACTCGTATCTAGCATCAGAACTGCGAAAATTTTGAGTTTCTCAAGCGTTTCTTATTTCCAAACTGCCATATCTCGCGAACGGATTGATCAATCCGCAAAATTTCTATTGCATCTGAAAGTAGAAACTCGCCCGATTACAGCGGTATGCGTACTTCTCCCCTAGGCCGTTCTAGTTATTCGTTTCAAGCATCAGAACTGCGCAAATTTTGAGTTTCTCGAGCGTTTCTTACTTTCAAACTGCCATATCTCGCGAACGGATTGACCGATCCGCAAAATTTCTGATGCATCTGAAAGTAGAAACTCGCCCGATTACAAAGGTATGCGCACTTTTCCCCTAGGCCGTTCTAGTTATTCGTTTCAAGCATCAGAACTGCGCAAATTTTGATTTTCTCAAGCGTCTCTTACCTCCAAACTGCCATATCTCGCGAACGGATTGACCAATCCGCAAAATTTCTGTTGCATCTGAAAGTAGAAACTCGCCCGATTACAAAGGTGTGCGTACTTTTCCCCAAGGCCGTTCTAGTTACTCGTTTCTAGCATCAGAACTGCGAAAATTTTGAGTTTCTCAAGCGTTTCTTACCTCCAAACTGCCATATCTCGCGAACGGATCGACCAATCCGCAAAATTTCTGTTGCATCTGAAAGTAGAGTCTCGCCCGATTACAACGGTATGTGTAGTTTTCCCCTAGGCCGTTCCAGTTATTCGTTTCGAGCATCAGAACTGCGAAAATTTCGAGTTTCTCAAGCGTTTCTTACATCCAAACTGCCATATCTCGCGAACGTTTTGACCGATCAGCAAAATTTCTGTTGCATCTGAAAGTAGAAACTCGCCCGATTACAACGGTATGCCCACTTTTCCCCTAGGCCGTTCTAGTTATTCGTTTCAAGCATCAGAACTGCGCAAATTTTGAGTTTCTCAAGCGTTTCTTACCTTCAAACTGCCATATCTCGCGAACGGATTGACCGATCCGCAAAATTTCTGTTGCATCTGAAAGTAGAAACTCGCCCGATTACAACGGTATGCGCACTTTTCCCCTAGGCCGTTCTAGTCATTCGTTTCGAGCATCAGAACTGCGAAAATTTTGAGTTTCTCAAGCGTTTCTTACCTCCAAACTGCCATATCTCGCGAACGGATTGACCAATCCGCAAAATTTCTGTTGCATCTGAAAGTAGAGACTCGTCCGATTACAACGGTATGTGTAGTTTTCACCTAGGCCGTTCCAGTTATTCGTTTCGAGCATCAGAACTGCGAAAATTTCGAGTTTCTCAAGCGTTTCTTGCATCCAAACTGCCATATCTCGCGAACGGATTGACCGATCCGCAAAATTTCTGTTGCATCTGAAAGTAGACACTCGCCCGATTACAACGGTATACGTTCTTCTCCCCTAGGCCGTTCTAGTCATTCGTTTCGAGCATCAGAACTGCGAAAATTTTGAGTTTCTCAAGCGTTTCTTATCTCCAAACTGCCATATCTCGCGAACGGATTGATCAATCCGAAAAATTTCTGTTGCATCTGAAAGTAGAAACTCGCTCGATTACAACGGTATGCGCACTTTTCCCCTAGGCCGTACTAGTTATTCGTTTCGAGCATCAGAACTGCGAAAATTTTGAGTTTCTCAAGCGTTTCTTACCTCCAAACTGCCATATCTCGCGAACGGATTGACCAATCCGCAAAATTTCTGTTGCATCTGAAAGTAGAGTCTCGCCCGATTACAACGGTATGTGTAGTTTTCCCCTAGGCCGCTCCAGTTATTCGTTTCGAGCATCAGAACTGCGAAAATTTCGAGTTTCTCAAGCGTTTCTTGCATCCAAACTGCCATATCTCGCGAACGGATTGACCGATCCGCAAAATTTCTGTTGCATCTGAAAGTAGAGACTCGCCCGATTACAACGGTATGTGTAGTTTCCCCCTAGGCCGTTCCAGTTATTGGTTTCGAGCATCAGAACTGCGAAAATTTTGAGTTTCTCAAGCGTTTCTTACCTCCAAACTGCCATATCTCGCGAACGGATTGACCAATCCGCAAAATTTCTGTTGCATCTGAAAGTAGAGACTCGCCCGATTACAACGGTATGTGTAGTTTTCCCCTAGGCCGTTCCAGTTATTCGTTTCGAGCATCAGAACTGCGAAAATTTCGAGTTTCTCAAGCGTTTCTTGCATCCAAACTGCCATATCTCGCGAACGGATTGACCGATCCGCAAAATTTCTGTTGCATCTGAAAGTAGAAACTCGCCCGATTACAACGGTATGCGCACTTTTCCCCTAGGCGGTTCTAGTTATTCGTTTCAAGCATCAGAACTGCGCAAATTTTGAGTTTCTCAAGCGTTTCTTACCTTCAAACTGCCATATCTCGCGAACGGATTGACCGATCCGCGAAATTTCTGTTGCATCTGAAAGTAGAAACTCGCCCGGTTACAACGGTATGCGCACTTTTCCCCTAGGCCGTTCTAGTCATTCGTTTCGAGCATCAGAACTGCGAAAATTTTGAGTTTCTCAAGCGTTTCTTACCTCCAAACTGCCATATCTCGCGAACGGATTGACCAATCCGCAAAATTTCTGTTGCATCTGAAAGTAGAGACTCGCCCGATTACAACGGTATGTGTAGTTTTCCCCTAGGCCGTTCCAGTTATTCGTTTCGAGCATCAGAACTGCGAAAATTTCGAGTTTCTCTAGCGTTTCTTACATCCAAACTGCCATATCTCGCGAACGGATTGGCCGATCCGCAAAATTTCTGTTGCATCTGAAAGTAGAAACTCGCCCGATTACAACGGTATGCGCACTTTTCCCCTAGGCCGTTCTAGTCATTCGTTTCGAGCATCAGAACTGCGAAAATTTTGAGTTTCTCAAGCGTTTCTTACCTCCAAACTGCCATATCTCGCGAACGGATTGACCAATCCGCAAAATTTCTGTTGCATCTGAAAGTAGAGACTCGTCCGATTACAACGGTATGTGTAGTTTTCACCTAGGCCGTTCCAGTTATTCGTTTCGAGCATCAGAACTGCGAAAATTTCGAGTTTCTCAAGCGTTTCTTGCATCCAAACTGCCATATCTCGCGAACGGATTGACCGATCCGCAAAATTTCTGTTGCATCTGAAAGTAGACACTCGCCCGATTACAACGGTATACGTTCTTCTCCCCTAGGCCGTTCTAGTCATTCGTTTCGAGCATCAGAACTGCGAAAATTTTGAGTTTCTCAAGCGTTTCTTATCTCCAAACTGCCATATCTCGCGAACGGATTGATCAATCCGAAAAATTTCTGTTGCATCTGAAAGTAGAAACTCGCTCGATTACAACGGTATGCGCACTTTTCCCCTAGGCCGTACTAGTTATTCGTTTCGAGCATCAGAACTGCGAAAATTTTGAGTTTCTCAAGCGTTTCTTACCTCCAAACTGCCATATCTCGCGAACGGATTGACCAATCCGCAAAATTTCTGTTGCATCTGAAAGTAGAGTCTCGCCCGATTACAACGGTATGTGTAGTTTTCCCCTAGGCCGCTCCAGTTATTCGTTTCGAGCATCAGAACTGCGAAAATTTCGAGTTTCTCAAGCGTTTCTTGCATCCAAACTGCCATATCTCGCGAACGGATTGACCGATCCGCAAAATTTCTGTTGCATCTGAAAGTAGAGACTCGCCCGATTACAACGGTATGTGTAGTTTCCCCCTAGGCCGTTCCAGTTATTGGTTTCGAGCATCAGAACTGCGAAAATTTTGAGTTTCTCAAGCGTTTCTTACCTCCAAACTGCCATATCTCGCGAACGGATTGACCAATCCGCAAAATTTCTGTTGCATCTGAAAGTAGAGACTCGCCCGATTACAACGGTATGTGTAGTTTTCCCCTAGGCCGTTCCAGTTATTCGTTTCGAGCATCAGAACTGCGAAAATTTCGAGTTTCTCAAGCGTTTCTTGCATCCAAACTGCCATATCTCGCGAACGGATTGACCGATCCGCAAAATTTCTGTTGCATCTGAAAGTAGAAACTCGCCCGATTACAACGGTATGCGCACTTTTCCCCTAGGCGGTTCTAGTTATTCGTTTCAAGCATCAGAACTGCGCAAATTTTGAGTTTCTCAAGCGTTTCTTACCTTCAAACTGCCATATCTCGCGAACGGATTGACCGATCCGCGAAATTTCTGTTGCATCTGAAAGTAGAAACTCGCCCGGTTACAACGGTATGCGCACTTTTCCCCTAGGCCGTTCTAGTCATTCGTTTCGAGCATCAGAACTGCGAAAATTTTGAGTTTCTCAAGCGTTTCTTACCTCCAAACTGCCATATCTCGCGAACGGATTGACCAATCCGCAAAATTTCTGTTGCATCTGAAAGTAGAGACTCGCCCGATTACAACGGTATGTGTAGTTTTCCCCTAGGCCGTTCCAGTTATTCGTTTCGAGCATCAGAACTGCGAAAATTTCGAGTTTCTCTAGCGTTTCTTACATCCAAACTGCCATATCTCGCGAACGGATTGGCCGATCCGCAAAATTTCTGTTGCATCTGAAAGTAGACACTCGCCCGATTACAACGGTATACGTTCTTCTCCCCTAGGCCGTTCTAGTCATTCGTTTCGAGCATCAGAACTGCGAAAATTTTGAGTTTCTCAAGCGTTTCTTATCTCCAAACTGCCATATCTCGCGAACGGATTGATCAATCCGAAAAATTTCTGTTGCATCTGAAAGTAGAAACTCGCTCGATTACAACGGTATGCGCACTTTTCCCCTAGGCCGTACTAGTTATTCGTTTCGAGCATCAGAACTGCGAAAATTTTGAGTTTCTCAAGCGTTTCTTACCTCCAAACTGCCATATCTCGCGAACGGATTGACCAATCCGCAAAATTTCTGTTGCATCTGAAAGTAGAGTCTCGCCCGATTACAACGGTATGTGTAGTTTTCCCCTAGGCCGTTCCAGTTATTCGTTTCGAGCATCAGAACTGCGAAAATTTCGAGTTTCTCAAACGTTTCTTGCATCCAAACTGCCATATCTCGCGAACGGATTGACCGATCCGCAAAATTTCTGTTGCATCTGAAAGTAGAGACTCGCCCGATTACAACGGTATGTGTAGTTTTCCCCTAGGCCGTTCCAGTTATTGGTTTCGAGCATCAGAACTGCGAAAATTTTGAGTTTCTCAAGCGTTTCTTACCTCCAAACTGCCATATCTCGCGAACGGATTGACCAATCCGCAAAATTTCTGTTGCATCTGAAAGTAGAGGCTCGCCCGATTACAACGGTATGTGTAGTTTTCCCCTAGGCCGTTCCGGTTATTCGTTTCGAGCATCAGAACTGCGAAAATTTCGAGTTTCTCAAGCGTTTCTTGCATCCAAACTGCCATATCTCGCGAACGGATTGACCGATCCGCAAAATTTCTGTTGCATCTGAAAGTAGAAACTCGCCCGATTACAACGGTATGCGCACTTTTCCCCTAGGCGGTTCTAGTTATTCGTTTCAAGCATCAGAACTGCGCAAATTTTGAGTTTCTCAAGCGTTTCTTACCTTCAAACTGCCATATCTCGCGAACGGATTGACCGATCCGCAAAATTTCTGTTGCATCTGAAAGTAGAATCTCGCCCGATTACAACGGTATGCGCACTTTTCCCCTACGCGGTTCTAGTCACTCGTATCTAGCATCAGAACTGCGAAAATTTTGAGTTTCTCAAGCGTTTCTTATTTCCAAACTGCCATATCTCGCGAACGGATTGATCAATCCGCAAAATTTCTGTTGCATCTGAAAGTAGAAACTCGCCCGATTACAGCGGTATGCGTACTTCTCCCCTAGGCCGTTCTAGTTATTCGTTTCAAGCATCAGAACTGCGCAAATTTTGAGTTTCTCGAGCGTTTCTTACCTTCAAACTGCCATATCTCGCGAACGGATTGACCGATCCGGAAAATTTCTGTTGCATCTGAAAGTAGAAACTCGCCCGATTACAAAGGTATGCGTACTTTTCCCCTAGGCCGTTCTAGTTATTCGTTTCAAGCATCAGAACTGCGCAAATTTTGATTTTCTCAAGCGTCTCTTACCTCCAAACTGCCATATCTCGCGAACGGATTGACCAATCCGCAAAATTTCTGTTGCATCTGAAAGTAGAAACTCGCCCTATTACAACGGTATGCGTACTTTTCCCCTAGGCCGTTCTAGTTACTCGTTTCTAGCATCAGAACTGCGAAAATTTTGAGTTTCTCAAGCGTTTCTTACCTCCAAACTGCCATATCTCGCGAACGGATTGACCAATCCGCAAAATTTCTGTTGCATCTGAAAGTAGAAACTCGCCCGATTACAAAGGTGTGCGTACTTTTCCCCAAGGCCGTTCTAGTTACTCGTTTCTAGCATCAGAACTGCGAAAATTTTGAGTATCTCAAGCGTTTCTTACCTCCAAACTGCCATATCTCGCGAACGGATTGACCAATCCGCAAAATTTCTGTTGCATCTGAAAGTAGAGTCTCGCCCGATTACAACGGTATGTGTAGTTTTCCCCTAGGCCGTTCCAGTTATTCGTTTCGAGCATCAGAACTGCGAAAATTTCGAGTTTCTCAAGCGTTTCTTACATCCAAACTGCCATATCTCGCGAACGTTTTGACCGATCAGCAAAATTTCTGTTGCATCTGAAAGTAGAAACTCGCCCGATTACAACGGTATGCCCACTTTTCCCCTAGGCCGTTCTAGTTATTCGTTTCAAACATCAGAACTGCGCAAATTTTGAGTTTCTCAAGCGTTTCTTACCTTCAAACTGCCATATCTCGCGAACGGATTGACCGATCCGCAAAATTTCTGTTGCATCTGAAAGTAGAAACTCGCCCGATTACAACGGTATGCGCACTTTTCCCCTAGGCGGTTCTAGTTATTCGTTTCAAGCATCAGAACTGCGCAAATTTTGAGTTTCTCAAGCGTTTCTTACCTTCAAACTGCCATATCTCGCGAACGGATTGACCGATCCGCAAAATTTCTGTTGCATCTGAAAGTAGAATCTCGCCCGATTACAACGGTATGCGTACTTTTCCCCTACGCCGTTCTAGTCACTCGTATCTAGCATCAGAACTGCGAAAATTTTGAGTTTCTCAAGCGTTTCTTATTTCCAAACTGCCATATCTCGCGAACGGATTGATCAATCCGCAAAATTTCTGTTGCATCTGAAAGTAGAAACTCGCCCGATTACAACGGTATGCGTACTTCTCCCCTAGGCCGTTCTAGTTATTCGTTTCAAGCATCAGAACTGCGCAAATTTTGAGTTTCTCGAGCGTTTCTTACCTTCAAACTGCCATATCTCGCGAACGGATTGACCGATCCGCAAAATTTCTGTTGCATCTGAAAGTAGAAACTCGCCCGATTACAACGGTATGCCCACTTTTCCCCTAGGCCGTTCTAGTTATTCGTTTCAAGCATCAGAACTGCGCAAATTTTGAGTTTCTCAAGCGTTTCTTACCTTCAAACTGCCATATCTCGCGAACGGATTGACCGATCCGCAAAATTTCTGTTGCATCTGAAAGTAGAAACTCGCCCGATTACAACGGTATGCGCACTTTTCCCCTAGGCCGTTCTAGTCATTCGTTTCGAGCATCAGAACTGCGAAAATTTTGAGTTTCTCAAGCGTTTCTTACCTCCAAACTGCCATATCTCGCGAACGGATTGACCAATCCGCAAAATTTCTGTTGCATCTGAAAGTAGAGACTCGCCCGATTACAACGGTATGTGTAGTTTTCCCCTAGGCCGTTCCAGTTATTCGTTTCGAGCATCAGAACTGCGAAAATTTCGAGTTTCTCAAGCGTTTCTTGCATCCAAACTGCCATATCTCGCGAACGGATTGACCGATCCGCAAAATTTCTGTTGCATCTGAAAGTAGAAACTCGCCCGATTACAACGGTATGCGCACTTTTCCCCTAGGCGGTTCTAGTTATTCGTTTCAAGCATCAGAACTGCGCAAATTTTGAGTTTCTCAAGCGTTTCTTACCTTCAAACTGCCATATCTCGCGAACGGATTGACCGATCCGCAAAATTTCTGTTGCATCTGAAAGTAGAATCTCGCCCGATTACAACGGTATGCGTACTTTTCCCCTACGCCGTTCTAGTCACTCGTATCTAGCATCAGAACTGCGAAAATTTTGAGTTTCTCAAGCGTTTCTTATTTCCAAACTGCCATATCTCGCGAACGGATTGATCAATCCGCAAAATTTCTGTTGCATCTGAAAGTAGAAACTCGCCCGATTACAACGGTATGCGTACTTCTCCCCTAGGCCGTTCTAGTTATTCGTTTCAAGCATCAGAACTGCGCAAATTTTGAGTTTCTCGAGCGTTTCTTACCTTCAAACTGCCATATCTCGCGAACGGATTGACCGATCCGCAAAATTTCTGTTGCATCTGAAAGTAGAAACTCTCCCGATTACAAAGGTATGCGCACTTTTCCCCTAGGCCGTTCTAGTTATTCGTTTCAAGCATCAGAACTGCGCAAATTTTGATTTTCTCAAGCGTCTCTTACCTCCAAACTGCCATATCTCGCGAACGGATTGACCAATCCGCAAAATTTCTGTTGCATCTGAAAGTAGAAACTCGCCCTAATACAACGGTATGCGTACTTTTCCCCTAGGCCGTTCTAGTTACTCGTTTCTGGCATCAGAACTGCGAAAATTTTGAGTTTCTCAAGCGTTTCTTACCTCCAAACTGCCATATCTCGCGAACGGGTTGACCAATCCGCAAAATTTCTGTTGCATCTGAAAGTAGAAACTCGCCCGATTACAACGGTATGCGCACTTTTCCCCTACGCCGTTCTAGTCACTCGTATCTAGCATCAGAACTGCGAAAATTTTGAGTTTCTCAAGCGTTTCTTATTTCCAAACTGCCATATCTCGCGAACGGATCGATCAATCCGCAAAATTTCTGTTGCATCTGAAAGTAGAAACTCGCCCTATTACAGCGGTATGCGTACTTCACCCCTAGGCCGTTCTAGTTATTCGTTTCAAGAATCAGAACTGCGCAAATTTTGAGTTTCTCGAGCGTTTCTTACCTTCAAACTGCCATATCTC
Source organism: Ptiloglossa arizonensis (assembly GCF_051014685.1). NCBI lineage: Eukaryota > Metazoa > Arthropoda > Insecta > Hymenoptera > Colletidae > Ptiloglossa > Ptiloglossa arizonensis. The sequence continues at coordinate 453,854 of NW_027478806.1, forward strand.
GCGAACGGATTGACCGATCCGCAAAATTTCTGATGCATCTGAAAGTAGAAACTCGCCCGATTACAAAGGTATGCGCACTTTTCCCCTAGGCCGTTCTAGTTATTCGTTTCAAGCATCAGAACTGCGCAAATTTTGATTTTCTCAAGCGTCTCTTACCTCCAAACTGCCATATCTCGCGAACGGATTGACCAATCCGCAAAATTTCTGTTGCATCTGAAAGTAGAAACTCGCCCTATTACAACGGTGTGCGTACTTTTCCCCTAGGCCGTTCTAGTTACTCGTTTCTAGCATCAGAACTGCGAAAATTTTGAGTTTCTCAAGCGTTTCTTACCTCCAAACTGCCATATCTCGCGAACGGATTGACCAATCCGCAAAATTTCTGTTGCATCTGAAAGTAGAAACTCGCCCGATTACAAAGGTGTGCGTACTTTTCACCAAGGCCGTTCTAGTTACTCGTTTCTAGCATCAGAACTGCGAAAATTTTGAGTTTCTCAAGCGTTTCTTACCTCCAAACTGCCATATCTCGCGAACGGATTGACCAATCCGCAAAATTTCTGTTGCATCTGAAAGTAGAGTCTCGCCCGATTACAACGGTATGTGTAGTTTTCCCCTAGGCCGTTCCAGTTATTCGTTTCGAGCATCAGAACTGCGAAAATTTCGAGTTTCTCAAGCGTTTCTTACATCCAAACTGCCATATCTCGCGAACGTTTTGACCGATCAGCAAAATTTCTGTTGCATCTGAAAGTAGAAACTCGCCCGATTACAACGGTATGCCCACTTTTCCCCTAGGCCGTTCTAGTTATTCGTTTCAAGCATCAGAACTGCGCAAATTTTGAGTTTCTCAAGCGTTTCTTACCTTCAAACTGCCATATCTCGCGAACGGATTGACCGATCCGCAAAATTTCTGTTGCATCTGAACGTAGAAACTCGCCCGATTACAACGGTATGCGCACTTTTCCCCTAGGCCGTTCTAGTCATTCGTTTCGAGCATCAGAACTGCGAAAATTTTGAGTTTCTCAAGCGTTTCTTACCTCCAAACTGCCATATCTCGCGAACGGATTGACCAATCCGCAAAATTTCTGTTGCATCTGAAAGTAGAAACTCGCCCTATTACAACGGTATGCGTACTTTTCCCCTAGGCCGTTCTAGTTATTCGTTTCGAGCATCAGAACTGCGAAAATTTCGAGTTTATCAAGCGTTTCTTACCTCCAAACTGCCATATCTCGCGAACGGATTGACCAATCCGCAAAATTTCTGTTGCATCTGAAAGTAGAAACTCGCCCTATTACAACGGTATGCGTACTTTTCCCCTAGGCCGTTCTAGTTACTCGTTTCTAGCATCAGAACTGCGAAAATTTTGAGTTTCTCAAGCGTTTCTTACCTCCAAACTGCCATATCTCGCGAACGGATTGACCAATCCGCAAAATTTCTGTTGCATCTGAAAGTAGAAACTCGCCCGATTACAAAGGTGTGCGTACTTTTCCCCAAGGCCGTTCTAGTTACTCGTTTCTAGCATCAGAACTGCGAAAATTTTGAGTTTCTCAAGCGTTTCTTACCTCCAAACTGCCATATCTCGCGAACGGATTGACCAATCCGCAAAATTTCTGTTGCATCTGAAAGTAGAGTCTCGCCCGATTACAACGGTATGTGTAGTTTTCCCCTAGGCCGTTCCAGTTATTCGTTTCGAGCATCAGAACTGCGAAAATTTCGAGTTTCTCAAGCGTTTCTTACATCCAAACTGCCATATCTCGCGAACGTTTTGACCGATCAGCAAAATTTCTGTTGCATCTGAAAGTAGAAACTCGCCCGATTACAACGGTATGCCCACTTTTCCCCTAGGCCGTTCTAGTTATTCGTTTCAAGCATCAGAACTGCCAAATTTTGAGTTTCTCAAGCGTTTCTTACCTTCAAACTGCCATATCTCGCGAACGGATTGACCGATCCGCAACATTTCTGTTGCATCTGAAAGTAGAAACTCGCCCGATTACAACGGTATGCGCACTTTTCCCCTAGGCCGTTCTAGTCATTCGTTTCGAGCATCAGAACTGCGCAAATTTTGAGTTTCTCGAGCGTTTCTTACCTTCAAACTGCCATATCTCGCGAACGGATTGACCGATCCGCAAAATTTCTGATGCATCTGAAAGTAGAAACTCGCCCGATTACAAAGGTATGCGCACTTTTCCCCTAGGCCGTTCTAGTTATTCGTTTCAAGCATCAGAACTGCGCAAATTTTGATTTTCTCAAGCGTCTCTTACCTCCAAACTGCCATATCTCGCGAACGGATTGACCAATCCGCAAAATTTCTGTTGCATCTGAAAGTAGAAACTCGCCCTATTACAACGGTGTGCGTACTTTTCCCCTAGGCCGTTCTAGTTACTCGTTTCTAGCATCAGAACTGCGAAAATTTTGAGTTTCTCAAGCGTTTCTTACCTCCAAACTGCCATATCTCGCGAACGGATTGACCAATCCGCAAAATTTCTGTTGCATCTGAAAGTAGAAACTCGCCCGATTACAAAGGTGTGCGTACTTTTCACCAAGGCCGTTCTAGTTACTCGTTTCTAGCATCAGAACTGCGAAAATTTTGAGTTTCTCAAGCGTTTCTTACCTCCAAACTGCCATATCTCGCGAACGGATTGACCAATCCGCAAAATTTCTGTTGCATCTGAAAGTAGAGTCTCGCCCGATTACAACGGTATGTGTAGTTTTCCCCTAGGCCGTTCCAGTTATTCGTTTCGAGCATCAGAACTGCGAAAATTTCGAGTTTCTCAAGCGTTTCTTACATCCAAACTGCCATATCTCGCGAACGTTTTGACCGATCAGCAAAATTTCTGTTGCATCTGAAAGTAGAAACTCGCCCGATTACAACGGTATGCCCACTTTTCCCCTAGGCCGTTCTAGTTATTCGTTTCAAGCATCAGAACTGCGCAAATTTTGAGTTTCTCAAGCGTTTCTTACCTTCAAACTGCCATATCTCGCGAACGGATTGACCGATCCGCAAAATTTCTGTTGCATCTGAACGTAGAAACTCGCCCGATTACAACGGTATGCGCACTTTTCCCCTAGGCCGTTCTAGTCATTCGTTTCGAGCATCAGAACTGCGAAAATTTTGAGTTTCTCAAGCGTTTCTTACCTCCAAACTGCCATATCTCGCGAACGGATTTACCAATCCGCAAAATTTCTGTTGCATCTGAAAGTAGAGTCTCGCCCGATTACAACGGTATGTGTAGTTTTCCCCTAGGCCGTTCCAGTTATTCGTTTCGAGCATCAGAACTGCGAAAATTTCGAGTTTCTCAAGCGTTTCTTACATCCAAACTGCCATATCTCGCGAACGTTTTGACCGATCAGCAAAATTTCTGTTGCATCTGAAAGTAGAAACTCGCCCGATTACAACGGTATGCCCACTTTTCCCCTAGGCCGTTCTAGTTATTCGTTTCAAGCATCAGAACTGCCAAATTTTGAGTTTCTCAAGCGTTTCTTACCTTCAAACTGCCATATCTCGCGAACGGATTGACCGATCCGCAAAATTTCTGTTGCATCTGAAAGTAGAAACTCGCCCGATTACAACGGTATGCGCACTTTTCCCCTAGGCCGTTCTAGTCATTCGTTTCGAGCATCAGAACTGCGAAAATTTTGAGTTTCTCAAGCGTTTCTTACCTCCAAACTGCCATATCTCGCGAACGGATTGACCAATCCGCAAAATTTCTGTTGCATCTGAAAGTAGAGACTCGCCCGATTACAACGGTATGTGTAGTTTTCCCCTAGGCCGTTCCAGTTATTCGTTTCGAGCATCAGAACTGCGAAAATTTCGAGTTTCTCAAGCGTTTCTTGCATCCAAACTGCCATATCTCGCGAACGGATTGACCGATCCGCAAAATTTCTGTTGCATCTGAAAGTAGAAACTCGCCCGATTACAACGGTATGCGCACTTTTCCCCTAGGCGGTTCTAGTTATTCGTTTCAAGCATCAGAACTGCGCAAATTTTGAGTTTCTCAAGCGTTTCTTACATTCAAACTGCCATATCTCGCGAACGGATTGACCGATCCGCAAAATTTCTGTTGCATCTGAAAGTAGAATCTCGCCCGATTACAACGGTATGCGTACTTTTCCCCTACGCCGTTCTAGTCACTCGTATCTAGCATCAGAACTGCGAAAATTTTGAGTTTCTCAAGCGTTTCTTATTTCCAAACTGCCATATCTCGCGAACGGATTGATCAATCCGCAAAATTTCTGTTGCATCTGAAAGTAGAAACTCGCCCGATTACAACGGTATGCGTACTTCTCCCCTAGGCCGTTCTAGTTATTCGTTTCAAGCATCAGAACTGCGCAAATTTTGATTTTCTCAAGCGTCTCTTACCTCCAAACTGCCATATCTCGCGAACGGATTGACCAATCCGCAAAATTTCTGTTGCATCTGAAAGTAGAAACTCGCCCTATTACAACGGTATGCGTACTTTTCCCCTAGGCCGTTCTAGTTACTCGTTTCTAGCATCAGAACTGCGAAAATTTTGAGTTTCTCAAGCGTTTCTTACCTCCAAACTGCCATATCTCGCGAACGGGTTGACCAATCCGCAAAATTTCTGTTGCATCTGAAAGTAGAAACTCGCCCGATCACAACGGTATGCGCACTTTTCCCCTACGCCGTTCTAGTCACTCGTATCTAGCATCAGAACTGCGAAAATTTTGAGTTTCTCAAGCGTTTCTTATTTCCAAACTGCCATATCTCGCGAACGGATTGATCAATCCGCAAAATTTCTGTTGCATCTGAAAGTAGAAACTCGCCCGATTACAACGGTATGCGTACTTCTCCCCTAGGCCGTTCTAGTTATTCGTTTCAAGCATCAGAACTGCGCAAATTTTGATTTTCTCAAGCGTCTCTTACCTCCAAACTGCCATATCTCGCGAACGGATTGACCAATCCGCAAAATTTCTGTTGCATCTGAAAGTAGAAACTCGCCCTATTACAACGGTATGCGTACTTTTCCCCTAGGCCGTTCTAGTTACTCGTTTCTAGCATCAGAACTGCGAAAATTTTGAGTTTCTCAAGCGTTTCTTACCTCCAAACTGCCATATCTCGCGAACGGGTTGACCAATCCGCAAAATTTCTGTTGCATCTGAAAGTAGAAACTCGCCCGATCACAACGGTATGCGCACTTTTCCCCTACGCCGTTCTAGTCACTCGTATCTAGCATCAGAACTGCGAAAATTTTGAGTTTCTCAAGCGTTTCTTATTTCCAAACTGCCATATCTCGCGAACGGATCGATCAATCCGCAAAATTTCTGTTGCATCTGAAAGTAGAAACTCGCCCGATTACAGCGGTATGCGTACTTCTCCCCTAGGCCGTTCTAGTTATTCGTTTCAAGCATCAGAACTGCGCAAATTTTGAGTTTCTCGAGCGTTTCTTACCTTCAAACTGCCATATCTCGCGAACGGATTGACCGATCCGCAAAATTTCTGTTGCATCTGAAAGTAGAAACTCGCCCGATTACAACGGTATGCCCACTTTTCCCCTAGGCCGTTGTAGTTATTCGTTTCAAGCATCAGAACTGCGCAAATTTTGAGTTTCTCAAGCGTTTCTTACCTTCAAACTGCCATATCTCGCGAACGGATTGACCGATCCGCAAAATTTCTGTTGCATCTGAAAGTAGAAACTCGCCCTATTACAACGGTATGCGTACTTTTCCCCTAGGCCGTTCTAGTTACTCGTTTCTAGCATCAGAACTGCGAAAATTTTGAGTTTCTCAAGCGTTTCTTACCTCCAAACTGCCATATCTCGCGAACGGATTGACCAATCCGCAAAATTTCTGTTGCATCTGAAAGTAGAAACTCGCCCGATTACAAAGGTGTGCGTACTTTTCCCCAAGGCCGTTCTAGTTACTCGTTTCTAGCATCAGAACTGCGAAAATTTTGAGTTTCCCAAGCGTTTCTTACCTCCAAACTGCCATATCTCGCGAACGGATTGACCAATCCGCAAAATTTCTGTTGCATCTGAAAGTAGAGTCTCGCCCGATTACAACAGTATGTGTAGTTTTCCCCTAGGCCGTTCCAGTTATTCGTTTCGAGCATCAGAACTGCGAAAATTTCGAGTTTCTCAAGCGTTTCTTACATCCAAACTGCCATATCTCGCGAACGTTTTGACCGATCAGCAAAATTTCTGTTGCATCTGAAAGTAGAAACTCGCCCGATTACAACGGTATGCCCACTTTTCCCCTAGGCCGTTCTAGTTATTCGTTTCAAGCATCAGAACTGCGCAAATTTTGAGCTTCTCAAGCGTTTCTTACCTTCAAACTGCCATATCTCGCGAACGGATTGACCGATCCGCAAAATTTCTGTTGCATCTGAAAGTAGAAACTCGCCCGATTACAACGGTATGCGCACTTTTCCCCTAGGCCGTTCTAGTCATTCGTTTCGAGCATCAGAACTGCGAAAATTTTGAGTTTCTCAAGCGTTTCTTACCTCCAAACTGCCATATCTCGCGAACGGATTGACCAATCCGCAAAATTTCTGTTGCATCTGAAAGTAGAGACTCGCCCGATTACAACGGTATGTGTAGTTTTCCCCTAGGCCGTTCCAGTTATTCGTTTCGAGCATCAGAACGGCGAAAATTTCGAGTTTCTCAAGCGTTTCTTACCTTCAAACTGCCATATCTCGCGAACGGATTGACCGATCCGCAAAATTTCTGTTGCATCTGAAAGTAGAATCTCGCCCGATTACAAAGGTATGCGCACTTTTCCCCTACGCCGTTCTAGTCACTCGTATCTAGCATCAGAACTGCGAAAATTTTGAGTTTCTCAAGCGTTTCTTATTTCCAAACTGCCATATCTCGCGAACGGATTGATCAATCCGCAAAATTTTTGTTGCATCTGAAAGTAGAAACTCGCCCGATTACAACGGTATGCGTACTTCTCCCCTAGGCCGTTCTAGTTATTCGTTTCAAGCATCAGAACTGCGCAAATTTTGAGTTTCTCGAGCGTTTCTTACCTTCAAACTGCCATATCTCGCGAACGGATTGACCGATCCGCAAAATTTCTGTTGCATCTGAAAGTAGAATCTCGCCCGATTACAACGGTATGCGCACTTTTCCCCTAGGCCGTTCTAGTCATTCGTTTCGAGCATCAGAACTGCGCAAATTTTGAGTTTCTCGAGCGTTTCTTACCTTCAAACTGCCATATCTCGCGAACGGATTGACCGATCCGCAAAATTTCTGATGCATCTGAAAGTAGAAACTCGCCCGATTACAAAGGTATGCGCACTTTTCCCCTAGGCCGTTCTAGTTATTCGTTTCAAGCATCAGAACTGCGCAAATTTTGATTTTCTCAAGCGTCTCTTACCTCCAAACTGCCATATCTCGCGAACGGATTGACCAATCCGCAAAATTTCTGTTGCATCTGAAAGTAGAAACTCGCCCTATTACAACGGTGTGCGTACTTTTCCCCTAGGCCGTTCTAGTTACTCGTTTCTAGCATCAGAACTGCGAAAATTTTGAGTTTCTCAAGCGTTTCTTACCTCCAAACTGCCATATCTCGCGAACGGATTGACCAATCCGCAAAATTTCTGTTGCATCTGAAAGTAGAAACTCGCCCGATTACAAAGGTGTGCGTACTTTTCACCAAGGCCGTTCTAGTTACTCGTTTCTAGCATCAGAACTGCGAAAATTTTGAGTTTCTCAAGCGTTTCTTACCTCCAAACTGCCATATCTCGCGAACGGATTGACCAATCCGCAAAATTTCTGTTGCATCTGAAAGTAGAGTCTCGCCCGATTACAACGGTATGTGTAGTTTTCCCCTAGGCCGTTCCAGTTATTCGTTTCGAGCATCAGAACTGCGAAAATTTCGAGTTTCTCAAGCGTTTCTTACATCCAAACTGCCATATCTCGCGAACGTTTTGACCGATCAGCAAAATTTCTGTTGCATCTGAAAGTAGAAACTCGCCCGATTACAACGGTATGCCCACTTTTCCCCTAGGCCGTTCTAGTTATTCGTTTCAAGCATCAGAACTGCGCAAATTTTGAGTTTCTCAAGCGTTTCTTACCTTCAAACTGCCATATCTCGCGAACGGATTGACCGATCCGCAAAATTTCTGTTGCATCTGAAAGTAGAGTCTCGCCCGATTACAACAGTATGTGTAGTTTTCCCCTAGGCCGTTCCAGTTATTCGTTTCGAGCATCAGAACTGCGAAAATTTCGAGTTTCTCAAGCGTTTCTTACCTCCAAACTGCCATATCTCGCGAACGGATTGACCAATCCGCAAAATTTCTGTTGCATCTGAAAGTAGAAACTCGCCCGATTACAAAGGTGTGCGTACTTTTCCCCAAGGCCGTTCTAGTCATTCGTTTCGAGCATCAGAACTGCGAAAATTTTGAGTTTCTCAAGCGTTTCTTACCTCCAAACTGCCATATCTCGCGAACGGATTGACCAATCCGCAAAATTTCTGTTGCATCTGAAAGTAGAGACTCGCCCGATTACAACGGTATGTGTAGTTTTCCCCTAGGCCGTTCCAGTTATTCGTTTCGAGCATCAGAACGGCGAAAATTTCGAGTTTCTCAAGCGTTTCTTACCTTCAAACTGCCATATCTCGCGAACGGATTGACCGATCCGCAAAATTTCTGTTGCATCTGAAAGTAGAATCTCGCCCGATTACAAAGGTATGCGCACTTTTCCCCTACGCCGTTCTAGTCACTCGTATCTAGCATCAGAACTGCGAAAATTTTGAGTTTCTCAAGCGTTTCTTATTTCCAAACTGCCATATCTCGCGAACGGATTGATCAATCCGCAAAATTTTTGTTGCATCTGAAAGTAGAAACTCGCCCGATTACAACGGTATGCGTACTTCTCCCCTAGGCCGTTCTAGTTATTCGTTTCAAGCATCAGAACTGCGCAAATTTTGAGTTTCTCGAGCGTTTCTTACCTTCAAACTGCCATATCTCGCGAACGGATTGACCGATCCGCAAAATTTCTGTTGCATCTGAAAGTAGAATCTCGCCCGATTACAACGGTATGCGCACTTTTCCCCTAGGCCGTTCTAGTCATTCGTTTCGAGCATCAGAACTGCGCAAATTTTGAGTTTCTCGAGCGTTTCTTACCTTCAAACTGCCATATCTCGCGAACGGATTGACCGATCCGCAAAATTTCTGATGCATCTGAAAGTAGAAACTCGCCCGATTACAAAGGTATGCGCACTTTTCCCCTAGGCCGTTCTAGTTATTCGTTTCAAGCATCAGAACTGCGCAAATTTTGATTTTCTCAAGCGTCTCTTACCTCCAAACTGCCATATCTCGCGAACGGATTGACCAATCCGCAAAATTTCTGTTGCATCTGAAAGTAGAAACTCGCCCTATTACAACGGTGTGCGTACTTTTCCCCTAGGCCGTTCTAGTTACTCGTTTCTAGCATCAGAACTGCGAAAATTTTGAGTTTCTCAAGCGTTTCTTACCTCCAAACTGCCATATCTCGCGAACGGATTGACCAATCCGCAAAATTTCTGTTGCATCTGAAAGTAGAAACTCGCCCGATTACAAAGGTGTGCGTACTTTTCACCAAGGCCGTTCTAGTTACTCGTTTCTAGCATCAGAACTGCGAAAATTTTGAGTTTCTCAAGCGTTTCTTACCTCCAAACTGCCATATCTCGCGAACGGATTGACCAATCCGCAAAATTTCTGTTGCATCTGAAAGTAGAGTCTCGCCCGATTACAACGGTATGTGTAGTTTTCCCCTAGGCCGTTCCAGTTATTCGTTTCGAGCATCAGAACTGCGAAAATTTCGAGTTTCTCAAGCGTTTCTTACATCCAAACTGCCATATCTCGCGAACGTTTTGACCGATCAGCAAAATTTCTGTTGCATCTGAAAGTAGAAACTCGCCCGATTACAACGGTATGCCCACTTTTCCCCTAGGCCGTTCTAGTTATTCGTTTCAAGCATCAGAACTGCGCAAATTTTGAGTTTCTCAAGCGTTTCTTACCTTCAAACTGCCATATCTCGCGAACGGATTGACCGATCCGCAAAATTTCTGTTGCATCTGAACGTAGAAACTCGCCCGATTACAACGGTATGCGCACTTTTCCCCTAGGCCGTTCTAGTCATTCGTTTCGAGCATCAGAACTGCGAAAATTTTGAGTTTCTCAAGCGTTTCTTACCTCCAAACTGCCATATCTCGCGAACGGATTGACCAATCCGCAAAATTTCTGTTGCATCTGAAAGTAGAAACTCGCCCTATTACAAAGGTATGCGTACTTTTCCCCTAGGCCGTTCTAGTTATTCGTTTCGAGCATCAGAACTGCGAAAATTTCGAGTTTATCAAGCGTTTCTTACCTCCAAACTGCCATATCTCGCGAACGGATTGACCAATCCGCAAAATTTCTGTTGCATCTGAAAGTAGAAACTCGCCCTATTACAACGGTATGCGTACTTTTCCCCTAGGCCGTTCTAGTTACTCGTTTCTAGCATCAGAACTGCGAAAATTTTGAGTTTCTCAAGCGTTTCTTACCTCCAAACTGCCATATCTCGCGAACGGATTGACCAATCCGCAAAATTTCTGTTGCATCTGAAAGTAGAAACTCGCCCGATTACAAAGGTGTGCGTACTTTTCCCCAAGGCCGTTCTAGTTACTCGTTTCTAGCATCAGAACTGCGAAAATTTTGAGTTTCTCAAGCGTTTCTTACCTCCAAACTGCCATATCTCGCGAACGGATTGACCAATCCGCAAAATTTCTGTTGCATCTGAAAGTAGAGTCTCGCCCGATTACAACGGTATGTGTAGTTTTCCCCTAGGCCGTTCCAGTTATTCGTTTCGAGCATCAGAACTGCGAAAATTTCGAGTTTCTCAAGCGTTTCTTACATCCAAACTGCCATATCTCGCGAACGTTTTGACCGATCAGCAAAATGTCTGTTGCATCTGAAAGTAGAAACTCGCCCGATTACAACGGTATGCCCACTTTTCCCCTAGGCCGTTCTAGTTATTCGTTTCAAGCATCAGAACTGCCAAATTTTGAGTTTCTCAAGCGTTTCTTACCTTCAAACTGCCATATCTCGCGAACGGATTGACCGATCCGCAAAATTTCTGTTGCATCTGAAAGTAGAAACTCGCCCGATTACAACGGTATGCGCACTTTTCCCCTAGGCCGTTCTAGTCATTCGTTTCGAGCATCAGAACTGCGAAAATTTTGAGTTTCTCAAGCGTTTCTTACCTCCAAACTGCCATATCTCGCGAACGGATTGACCAATCCGCAAAATTTCTGTTGCATCTGAAAGTAGAGACTCGCCCGATTACAACGGTATGTGTAGTTTTCCCCTAGGCCGTTCCAGTTATTCGTTTCGAGCATCAGAACTGCGAAAATTTCGAGTTTCTCAAGCGTTTCTTGCATCCAAACTGCCATATCTCGCGAACGGATTGACCGATCCGCAAAATTTCTGTTGCATCTGAAAGTAGAAACTCGCCCGATTACAACGGTATGCGCACTTTTCCCCTAGGCGGTTCTAGTTATTCGTTTCAAGCATCAGAACTGCGCAAATTTTGAGTTTCTCAAGCGTTTCTTACATTCAAACTGCCATATCTCGCGAACGGATTGACCGATCCGCAAAATTTCTGTTGCATCTGAAAGTAGAATCTCGCCCGATTACAACGGTATGCGTACTTTTCCCCTACGCCGTTCTAGTCACTCGTATCTAGCATCAGAACTGCGAAAATTTTGAGTTTCTCAAGCGTTTCTTATTTCCAAACTGCCATATCTCGCGAACGGATTGATCAATCCGCAAAATTTCTGTTGCATCTGAAAGTAGAAACTCGCCCGATTACAACGGTATGCGTACTTCTCCCCTAGGCCGTTCTAGTTATTCGTTTCAAGCATCAGAACTGCGCAAATTTTGAGTTTCTCGAGCGTTTCTTACCTTCAAACTGCCATATCTCGCGAACGGATTGACCGATCCGCAAAATTTCTGTTGCATCTGAAAGTAGAAACTCTCCCGATTACAAAGGTATGCGCACTTTTCCCCTAGGCCGTTCTAGATATTCGTTTCAAGCATCAGAACTGCGCAAATTTTGATTTTCTCAAGCGTCTCTTACCTCCAAACTGCCATATCTCGCGAACGGATTGACCAATCCGCAAAATTTCTGTTGCATCTGAAAGTAGAAACTCGCCCTATTACAACGGTATGCGTACTTTTCCCCTAGGCCGTTCTAGTTACTCGTTTCTAGCATCAGAACTGCGAAAATTTTGAGTTTCTCAAGCGTTTCTTACCTCCAAACTGCCATATCTCGCGAACGGGTTGACCAATCCGCAAAATTTCTGTTGCATCTGAAAGTAGAAACTCGCCCGATCACAACGGTATGCGCACTTTTCCCCTACGCCGTTCTAGTCACTCGTATCTAGCATCAGAACTGCGAAAATTTTGAGTTTCTCAAGCGTTTCTTATTTCCAAACTGCCATATCTCGCGAACGGATCGATCAATCCGCAAAATTTCTGTTGCATCTGAAAGTAGAAACTCGCCCGATTACAGCGGTATGCGTACTTCTCCCCTAGGCCGTTCTAGTTATTCGTTTCAAGCATCAGAACTGCGCAAATTTTGAGTTTCTCGAGCGTTTCTTACCTTCAAACTGCCATATCTCGCGAACGGATTGACCGATCCGCAAAATTTCTGATGCATCTGAAAGTAGAAACTCGCCCCGATTACAAGGGTATGCGCACTTTTCCCCTAGGCCGTTCTAGTTATTCGTTTCAAGAATCAGAACTGCGCAAATTTTGATTTTCTCAAGCGTCTCTTACCTCCAAACTGCCATATCTCGCGAACGGATTGACCAATCCGCAAAATTTCTGTTGCATCTGAAAGTAGAAACTCGCCCTATTACAACGGTGTGCGTACTTTTCCCCTAGGCCGTTCTAGTTACTCGTTTCTAGCATCAGAACTGCGAAAATTTTGAGTTTCTCAAGCGTTTCTTACCTCCAAACTGCCATATCTCGCGAACGGATTGACCAATCCGCAAAATTTCTGTTGCATCTGAAAGTAGAAACTCGCCCGATTACAAAGGTGTGCGTACTTTTCACCAAGGCCGTTCTAGTTACTCGTTTCTAGCATCAGAACTGCGAAAATTTTGAGTTTCTCAAGCGTTTCTTACCTCCAAACTGCCATATCTCGCGAACGGATTGACCAATCCGCAAAATTTCTGTTGCATCTGAAAGTAGAGTCTCGCCCGATTACAACGGTATGTGTAGTTTTCCCCTAGGCCATTCCAGTTATTCGTTTCGAGCATCAGAACTGCGAAAATTTCGAGTTTCTCAAGCGTTTCTTACATCCAAACTGCCATATCTCGCGAACGTTTTGACCGATCAGCAAAATTTCTGTTGCATCTGAAAGTAGAAACTCGCCCGATTACAACGGTATGCCCACTTTTCCCCTAGGCCGTTGTAGTTATTCGTTTCAAGCATCAGAACTGCGCAAATTTTGAGTTTCTCAAGCGTTTCTTACCTTCAAACTGCCATATCTCGCGAACGGATTGACCGATCCGCAAAATTTCTGTTGCATCTGAAAGTAGAAACTCGCCCTATTACAACGGTATGCGTACTTTTCCCCTAGGCCGTTCTAGTTACTCGTTTCTAGCATCAGAACTGCGAAAATTTTGAGTTTCTCAAGCGTTTCTTACCTCCAAACTGCCATATCTCGCGAACGGATTGACCAATCCGCAAAATTTCTGTTGCATCTGAAAGTAGAAACTCGCCCGATTACAAAGGTGTGCGTACTTTTCCCCAAGGCCGTTCTAGTTACTCGTTTCTAGCATCAGAACTGCGAAAATTTTGAGTTTCCCAAGCGTTTCTTACCTCCAAACTGCCATATCTCGCGAACGGATTGACCAATCCGCAAAATTTCTGTTGCATCTGAAAGTAGAGTCTCGCCCGATTACAACAGTATGTGTAGTTTTCCCCTAGGCCGTTCCAGTTATTCGTTTCGAGCATCAGAACTGCGAAAATTTCGAGTTTCTCAAGCGTTTCTTACATCCAAACTGCCATATCTCGCGAACGTTTTGACCGATCAGCAAAATTTCTGTTGCATCTGAAAGTAGAAACTCGCCCGATTACAACGGTATGCCCACTTTTCCCCTAGGCCGTTCTAGTTATTCGTTTCAAGCATCAGAACTGCGCAAATTTTGAGCTTCTCAAGCGTTTCTTACCTTCAAACTGCCATATCTCGCGAACGGATTGACCGATCCGCAAAATTTCTGTTGCATCTGAAAGTAGAAACTCGCCCGATTACAACGGTATGCGCACTTTTCCCCTAGGCCGTTCTAGTCACTCGTATCTAGCATCAGAACTGCGAAAATTTTGAGTTTCTCAAGCGTTTCTTATTTCCAAACTGCCATATCTCGCGAACGGATCGATCAATCCGCAAAATTTCTGTTGCATCTGAAAGTAGAAACTCGCCCGATTACAGCGGTATGCGTACTTCTCCCCTAGGCCGTTCTAGTTATTCGTTTCAAGCATCAGAACTGCGCAAATTTTGAGTTTCTCGAGCGTTTCTTACCTTCAAACTGCCATATCTCGCGAACGGATTGACCGATCCGCAAAATTTCTGATGCATCTGAAAGTAGAAACTCGCCCGATTACAAGGGTATGCGCACTTTTCCCCTAGGCCGTTCTAGTTATTCGTTTCAAGAATCAGAACTGCGCAAATTTTGATTTTCTCAAGCGTCTCTTACCTCCAAACTGCCATATCTCGCGAACGGATTGACCAATCCGCAAAATTTCTGTTGCATCTGAAAGTAGAAACTCGCCCTATTACAACGGTGTGCGTACTTTTCCCCTAGGCCGTTCTAGTTACTCGTTTCTAGCATCAGAACTGCGAAAATTTTGAGTTTCTCAAGCGTTTCTTACCTCCAAACTGCCATATCTCGCGAACGGATTGACCAATCCGCAAAATTTCTGTTGCATCTGAAAGTAGAAACTCGCCCGATTACAAAGGTGTGCGTACTTTTCACCAAGGCCGTTCTAGTTACTCGTTTCTAGCATCAGAACTGCGAAAATTTTGAGTTTCTCAAGCGTTTCTTACCTCCAAACTGCCATATCTCGCGAACGGATTGACCAATCCGCAAAATTTCTGTTGCATCTGAAAGTAGAGTCTCGCCCGATTACAACGGTATGTGTAGTTTTCCCCTAGGCCATTCCAGTTATTCGTTTCGAGCATCAGAACTGCGAAAATTTCGAGTTTCTCAAGCGTTTCTTACATCCAAACTGCCATATCTCGCGAACGTTTTGACCGATCAGCAAAATTTCTGTTGCATCTGAAAGTAGAAACTCGCCCGATTACAACGGTATGCCCACTTTTCCCCTAGGCCGTTGTAGTTATTCGTTTCAAGCATCAGAACTGCGCAAATTTTGAGTTTCTCAAGCGTTTCTTACCTTCAAACTGCCATATCTCGCGAACGGATTGACCGATCCGCAAAATTTCTGTTGCATCTGAAAGTAGAAACTCGCCCTATTACAACGGTATGCGTACTTTTCCCCTAGGCCGTTCTAGTTACTCGTTTCTAGCATCAGAACTGCGAAAATTTTGAGTTTCTCAAGCGTTTCTTACCTCCAAACTGCCATATCTCGCGAACGGATTGACCAATCCGCAAAATTTCTGTTGCATCTGAAAGTAGAAACTCGCCCGATTACAAAGGTGTGCGTACTTTTCCCCAAGGCCGTTCTAGTTACTCGTTTCTAGCATCAGAACTGCGAAAATTTTGAGTTTCCCAAGCGTTTCTTACCTCCAAACTGCCATATCTCGCGAACGGATTGACCAATCCGCAAAATTTCTGTTGCATCTGAAAGTAGAGTCTCGCCCGATTACAACAGTATGTGTAGTTTTCCCCTAGGCCGTTCCAGTTATTCGTTTCGAGCATCAGAACTGCGAAAATTTCGAGTTTCTCAAGCGTTTCTTACATCCAAACTGCCATATCTCGCGAACGTTTTAGACCCGATCAGCAAAATTTCTGTTGCATCTGAAAGTAGAAACTCGCCCGATTACAACGGTATGCCCACTTTTCCCTAGGCCGTTCTAGTTATTCGTTTCAAGCATCAGAACTGCGCAAATTTTGAGCTTCTCAAGCGTTTCTTACCTTCAAACTGCCATATCTCGCGAACGGATTGACCGATCCGCAAAATTCTGTTGCATCTGAAAGTAGAAAACTCGCCCGATTACAACGGTATGCGCACTTTTCCCCTAGGCCGTTCTAGTCATTCGTTTTCGAGCATCAGAACTGCGAAAATTTTGAGTTTCTCAAGCGTTTCTTACCTCCAAACTGCCATATCTCGCGAACGGATTGACCAATCCGCAAAATTTCTGTTGCATCTGAAAGTAGAGACTCGCCCCGATTACAACGGTATGTGTAGTTTTCCCCTAGGCCGTTCCAGTTATTCGTTTCGAGCATCAGAACGGCGAAAATTTCGAGTTTCTCAAGCGTTTCTTACCTTCAAACTGCCATATCTCGCGAACGGATTGACCGATCCGCAAAATTTCTGTTGCATCTGAAAGTAGAATCTCGCCCGATTACAAAGGTATGCGCACTTTTCCCCTACGCCGTTCTAGTCACTCGTATCTAGCATCAGAACTGCGAAAATTTTGAGTTTCTCAAGCGTTTCTTATTTCCAAACTGCCATATCTCGCGAACGGATTGATCAATCCGCAAAATTTCTGTTGCATCTGAAAGTAGAAACTCGCCCGATTACAACGGTATGCCCACTTTTCCCCTAGGCCGTTCTAGTTATTCGTTTCAAGCATCAGAACTGCGCAAATTTTGAGTTTCTCAAGCGTTTCTTACCTTCAAACTGCCATATCTCGCGAACGGATTGACCGATCCGCAAAATTTCTGTTGCATCTGAACGTAGAAACTCGCCCGATTACAACGGTATGCGCACTTTTCCCCTAGGCCGTTCTAGTCATTCGTTTCGAGCATCAGAACTGCGAAAATTTTGAGTTTCTCAAGCGTTTCTTACCTCCAAACTGCCATATCTCGCGAACGGATTGACCAATCCGCAAAATTTCTGTTGCATCTGAAAGTAGAAACTCGCCCTATTACAAAGGTATGCGTACTTTTCCCCTAGGCCGTTCTAGTTATTCGTTTCGAGCATCAGAACTGCGAAAATTTCGAGTTTATCAAGCGTTTCTTACCTCCAAACTGCCATATCTCGCGAACGGATTGACCAATCCGCAAATTTCTGTTGCATCTGAAAGTAGAAACTCGCCCTATTACAACGGTTATGCGTACTTTTCCCCTAGGCCGTTCTAGTTACTCGTTTCTAGCATCAGAACTGCGAAAATTTTGAGTTTCTCAAGCGTTTCTTACCTCCAAACTGCCATATCTCGCGAACGGATGGACCAATCCGCAAAATTCTGTTGCATCTGAAAGTAGAAACTCGCCCGATTACAAAGGTGTGCGTACTTTTCCCAAGGCCGTTCTAGTTACTCGTTTCTAGCATCAGAACTGCGAAAATTTTGAGTTTCTCAAGCGTTTCTTACCTCCAAACTGCCATATCTCGCGAACGGATTGACCAATCCGCAAAATTTCTGTTGCATCTGAAAGTAGAGTCTCGCCCGATTACAACGGTATGTGTAGTTTTCCCCTAGGCCGTTCCAGTTATTCGTTTCGAGCATCAGAACTGCGAAAATTTCGAGTTTCTCAAGCGTTTCTTACATCCAAACTGCCATATCTCGCGAACGTTTTGACCGATCAGCAAAATGTCTGTTGCATCTGAAAGTAGAAACTCGCCCGATTACAACGGTATGCCCACTTTTCCCCTAGGCCGTTCTAGTTATTCGTTTCAAGCATCAGAACTGCCAAATTTTGAGTTTCTCAAGCGTTTCTTACCTTCAAACTGCCATATCTCGCGAACGGATTGACCGATCCGCAAAATTTCTGTTGCATCTGAAAGTAGAAACTCGCCCGATTACAACGGTATGCGCACTTTTCCCCTAGGCCGTTCTAGTCATTCGTTTCGAGCATCAGAACTGCGAAAATTTTGAGTTTCTCAAGCGTTTCTTACCTCCAAACTGCCATATCTCGCGAACGGATTGACCAATCCGCAAAATTTCTGTTGCATCTGAAAGTAGAGACTCGCCCGATTACAACGGTATGTGTAGTTTTCCCCTAGGCCGTTCCAGTTATTCGTTTCGAGCATCAGAACTGCGAAAATTTCGAGTTTCTCAAGCGTTTCTTGCATCCAAACTGCCATATCTCGCGAACGGATTGACCGATCCGCAAAATTTCTGTTGCATCTGAAAGTAGAAACTCGCCCGATTACAACGGTATGCGCACTTTTCCCCTAGGCGGTTCTAGTTATTCGTTTCAAGCATCAGAACTGCGCAAATTTTGAGTTTCTCAAGCGTTTCTTACATTCAAACTGCCATATCTCGCGAACGGATTGACCGATCCGCAAAATTTCTGTTGCATCTGAAAGTAGAATCTCGCCCGATTACAACGGTATGCGTACTTTTCCCCTACGCCGTTCTAGTCACTCGTATCTAGCATCAGAACTGCGAAAATTTTGAGTTTCTCAAGCGTTTCTTATTTCCAAACTGCCATATCTCGCGAACGGATTGATCAATCCGCAAAATTTCTGTTGCATCTGAAAGTAGAAACTCGCCCGATTACAACGGTATGCGTACTTCTCCCCTAGGCCGTTCTAGTTATTCGTTTCAAGCATCAGAACTGCGCAAATTTTGAGTTTCTCGAGCGTTTCTTACCTTCAAACTGCCATATCTCGCGAACGGATTGACCGATCCGCAAAATTTCTGTTGCATCTGAAAGTAGAAACTCTCCCGATTACAAAGGTATGCGCACTTTTCCCCTAGGCCGTTCTAGTTATTCGTTTCAAGCATCAGAACTGCGCAAATTTTGATTTTCTCAAGCGTCTCTTACCTCCAAACTGCCATATCTCGCGAACGGATTGACCAATCCGCAAAATTTCTGTTGCATCTTAAAGTAGAAACTCGCCCTATTACAACGGTATGCGTACTTTTCCCCTAGGCCGTTCTAGTTACTCGTTTCTAGCATCAGAACTGCGAAAATTTTGAGTTTCTCAAGCGTTTCTTACCTCCAAACTGCCATATCTCGCGAACGGGTTGACCAATCCGCAAAATTTCTGTTGCATCTGAAAGTAGAAACTCGCCCGATCACAACGGTATGCGCACTTTTCCCCTACGCCGTTCTAGTCACTCGTATCTAGCATCAGAACTGCGAAAATTTTGAGTTTCTCAAGCGTTTCTTATTTCCAAACTGCCATATCTCGCGAACGGATCGATCAATCCGCAAAATTTCTGTTGCATCTGAAAGTAGAAACTCGCCCGATTACAGCGGTATGCGTACTTCTCCCCTAGGCCGTTCTAGTTATTCGTTTCAAGCATCAGAACTGCGCAAATTTTGAGTTTCTCGAGCGTTTCTTACCTTCAAACTGCCATATCTCGCGAACGGATTGACCGATCCGCAAAATTTCTGATGCATCTGAAAGTAGAAACTCGCCCGATTACAAGGGTATGCGCACTTTTCCCCTAGGCCGTTCTAGTTATTCGTTTCAAGAATCAGAACTGCGCAAATTTTGATTTTCTCAAGCGTCTCTTACCTCCAAACTGCCATATCTCGCGAACGGATTGACCAATCCGCAAAATTTCTGTTGCATCTGAAAGTAGAAACTCGCCCTATTACAACGGTGTGCGTACTTTTCCCCTAGGCCGTTCTAGTTACTCGTTTCTAGCATCAGAACTGCGAAAATTTTGAGTTTCTCAAGCGTTTCTTACCTCCAAACTGCCATATCTCGCGAACGGATTGACCAATCCGCAAAATTTCTGTTGCATCTGAAAGTAGAAACTCGCCCGATTACAAAGGTGTGCGTACTTTTCACCAAGGCCGTTCTAGTTACTCGTTTCTAGCATCAGAACTGCGAAAATTTTGAGTTTCTCAAGCGTTTCTTACCTCCAAACTGCCATATCTCGCGAACGGATTGACCAATCCGCAAAATTTCTGTTGCATCTGAAAGTAGAGTCTCGCCCGATTACAACGGTATGTGTAGTTTTCCCCTAGGCCATTCCAGTTATTCGTTTCGAGCATCAGAACTGCGAAAATTTCGAGTTTCTCAAGCGTTTCTTACATCCAAACTGCCATATCTCGCGAACGTTTTGACCGATCAGCAAAATTTCTGTTGCATCTGAAAGTAGAAACTCGCCCGATTACAACGGTATGCCCACTTTTCCCCTAGGCCGTTGTAGTTATTCGTTTCAAGCATCAGAACTGCGCAAATTTTGAGTTTCTCAAGCGTTTCTTACCTTCAAACTGCCATATCTCGCGAACGGATTGACCGATCCGCAAAATTTCTGTTGCATCTGAAAGTAGAAACTCGCCCTATTACAACGGTATGCGTACTTTTCCCCTAGGCCGTTCTAGTTACTCGTTTCTAGCATCAGAACTGCGAAAATTTTGAGTTTCTCAAGCGTTTCTTACCTCCAAACTGCCATATCTCGCGAACGGATTGACCAATCCGCAAAATTTCTGTTGCATCTGAAAGTAGAAACTCGCCCGATTACAAAGGTGTGCGTACTTTTCCCCAAGGCCGTTCTAGTTACTCGTTTCTAGCATCAGAACTGCGAAAATTTTGAGTTTCCCAAGCGTTTCTTACCTCCAAACTGCCATATCTCGCGAACGGATTGACCAATCCGCAAAATTTCTGTTGCATCTGAAAGTAGAGTCTCGCCCGATTACAACAGTATGTGTAGTTTTCCCCTAGGCCGTTCCAGTTATTCGTTTCGAGCATCAGAACTGCGAAAATTTCGAGTTTCTCAAGCGTTTCTTACATCCAAACTGCCATATCTCGCGAACGTTTTGACCGATCAGCAAAATTTCTGTTGCATCTGAAAGTAGAAACTCGCCCGATTACAACGGTATGCCCACTTTTCCCCTAGGCCGTTCTAGTTATTCGTTTCAAGCATCAGAACTGCGCAAATTTTGAGCTTCTCAAGCGTTTCTTACCTTCAAACTGCCATATCTCGCGAACGGATTGACCGATCCGCAAAATTTCTGTTGCATCTGAAAGTAGAAACTCGCCCGATTACAACGGTATGCGCACTTTTCCCCTAGGCCGTTCTAGTCACTCGTATCTAGCATCAGAACTGCGAAAATTTTGAGTTTCTCAAGCGTTTCTTATTTCCAAACTGCCATATCTCGCGAACGGATCGATCAATCCGCAAAATTTCTGTTGCATCTGAAAGTAGAAACTCGCCCGATTACAGCGGTATGCGTACTTCTCCCCTAGGCCGTTCTAGTTATTCGTTTCAAGCATCAGAACTGCGCAAATTTTGAGTTTCTCGAGCGTTTCTTACCTTCAAACTGCCATATCTCGCGAACGGATTGACCGATCCGCAAAATTTCTGATGCATCTGAAAGTAGAAACTCGCCCGATTACAAGGGTATGCGCACTTTTCCCCTAGGCCGTTCTAGTTATTCGTTTCAAGAATCAGAACTGCGCAAATTTTGATTTTCTCAAGCGTCTCTTACCTCCAAACTGCCATATCTCGCGAACGGATTGACCAATCCGCAAAATTTCTGTTGCATCTGAAAGTAGAAACTCGCCCTATTACAACGGTGTGCGTACTTTTCCCCTAGGCCGTTCTAGTTACTCGTTTCTAGCATCAGAACTGCGAAAATTTTGAGTTTCTCAAGCGTTTCTTACCTCCAAACTGCCATATCTCGCGAACGGATTGACCAATCCGCAAAATTTCTGTTGCATCTGAAAGTAGAAACTCGCCCGATTACAAAGGTGTGCGTACTTTTCACCAAGGCCGTTCTAGTTACTCGTTTCTAGCATCAGAACTGCGAAAATTTTGAGTTTCTCAAGCGTTTCTTACCTCCAAACTGCCATATCTCGCGAACGGATTGACCAATCCGCAAAATTTCTGTTGCATCTGAAAGTAGAGTCTCGCCCGATTACAACGGTATGTGTAGTTTTCCCCTAGGCCATTCCAGTTATTCGTTTCGAGCATCAGAACTGCGAAAATTTCGAGTTTCTCAAGCGTTTCTTACATCCAAACTGCCATATCTCGCGAACGTTTTGACCGATCAGCAAAATTTCTGTTGCATCTGAAAGTAGAAACTCGCCCGATTACAACGGTATGCCCACTTTTCCCCTAGGCCGTTGTAGTTATTCGTTTCAAGCATCAGAACTGCGCAAATTTTGAGTTTCTCAAGCGTTTCTTACCTTCAAACTGCCATATCTCGCGAACGGATTGACCGATCCGCAAAATTTCTGTTGCATCTGAAAGTAGAAACTCGCCCTATTACAACGGTATGCGTACTTTTCCCCTAGGCCGTTCTAGTTACTCGTTTCTAGCATCAGAACTGCGAAAATTTTGAGTTTCTCAAGCGTTTCTTACCTCCAAACTGCCATATCTCGCGAACGGATTGACCAATCCGCAAAATTTCTGTTGCATCTGAAAGTAGAAACTCGCCCGATTACAAAGGTGTGCGTACTTTTCCCCAAGGCCGTTCTAGTTACTCGTTTCTAGCATCAGAACTGCGAAAATTTTGAGTTTCCCAAGCGTTTCTTACCTCCAAACTGCCATATCTCGCGAACGGATTGACCAATCCGCAAAATTTCTGTTGCATCTGAAAGTAGAGTCTCGCCCGATTACAACAGTATGTGTAGTTTTCCCCTAGGCCGTTCCAGTTATTCGTTTCGAGCATCAGAACTGCGAAAATTTCGAGTTTCTCAAGCGTTTCTTACATCCAAACTGCCATATCTCGCGAACGTTTTGACCGATCAGCAAAATTTCTGTTGCATCTGAAAGTAGAAACTCGCCCGATTACAACGGTATGCCCACTTTTCCCCTAGGCCGTTCTAGTTATTCGTTTCAAGCATCAGAACTGCGCAAATTTTGAGCTTCTCAAGCGTTTCTTACCTTCAAACTGCCATATCTCGCGAACGGATTGACCGATCCGCAAAATTTCTGTTGCATCTGAAAGTAGAAACTCGCCCGATTACAACGGTATGCGCACTTTTCCCCTAGGCCGTTCTAGTCATTCGTTTCGAGCATCAGAACTGCGAAAATTTTGAGTTTCTCAAGCGTTTCTTACCTCCAAACTGCCATATCTCGCGAACGGATTGACCAATCCGCAAAATTTCTGTTGCATCTGAAAGTAGAGACTCGCCCGATTACAACGGTATGTGTAGTTTTCCCCTAGGCCGTTCCAGTTATTCGTTTCGAGCATCAGAACGGCGAAAATTTCGAGTTTCTCAAGCGTTTCTTACCTTCAAACTGCCATATCTCGCGAACGGATTGACCGATCCGCAAAATTTCTGTTGCATCTGAAAGTAGAATCTCGCCCGATTACAAAGGTATGCGCACTTTTCCCCTACGCCGTTCTAGTCACTCGTATCTAGCATCAGAACTGCGAAAATTTTGAGTTTCTCAAGCGTTTCTTATTTCCAAACTGCCATATCTCGCGAACGGATTGATCAATCCGCAAAATTTCTGTTGCATCTGAAAGTAGAAACTCGCCCGATTACAACGGTATGCGTACTTCTCCCCTAGGCCGTTCTAGTTATTCGTTTCAAGCATCAGAACTGCGCAAATTTTGAGTTTCTCGAGCGTTTCTTACCTTCAAACTGCCATATCTCGCGAACGGATTGACCGATCCGCAAAATTTCTGTTGCATCTGAAAGTAGAAACTCGCCCGATTACAAAGGTATGCGCACTTTTCCCCTAGGCCGTTCTAGTTATTCGTTTCAAGCATCAGAACTGCGCAAATTTTGATTTTCTCAAGCGTCTCTTACCTCCAAACTGCCATATCTCGCGAACGGATTGACCGATCCGCAAAATTTCTGTTGCATCTGAAAGTAGAAACTCGCCCGATTACAAAGGTATGCGCACTTTTCCCCTAGGCCGTTCTAGTTATTCGTTTCAAGCATCAGAACTGCGCAAATTTTGATTTTCTCAAGCGTCTCTTACCTCCAAACTGCCATATCTCGCGAACGGATTGACCAATCCGCAAAATTTCTGTTGCATCTGAAAGTAGAAACTCGCCCTATTACAACGGTATGCGTACTTTTCCCCTAGGCCGTTCTAGTTACTCGTTTCTAGCATCAGAACTGCGAAAATTTTGAGTTTCTCAAGCGTTTCTTACCTCCAAACTGCCATATCTCGCGAACGGGTTGACCAATCCGCAAAATTTCTGTTGCATCTGAAAGTAGAAACTCGCCCGATTACAACGGTATGCGCACTTTTCCCCTACGCCGTTCTAGTCACTCGTATCTAGCATCAGAACTGCGAAAATTTTGAGTTTCTCAAGCGTTTCTTATTTCCAAACTGCCATATCTCGCGAACGGATCGATCAATCCGCAAAATTTCTGTTGCATCTGAAAGTAGAAACTCGCCCGATTACAGCGGTATGCGTACTTCTCCCCTAGGCCGTTCTAGTTATTCGTTTCAAGCATCAGAACTGCGCAAATTTTGAGTTTCTCGAGCGTTTCTTACCTTCAAACTGCCATATCTCGCGAACGGATTGACCGATCCGCAAAATTTCTGATGCATCTGAAAGTAGAAACTCGCCCGATTACAAAGGTATGCGCACTTTTCCCCTAGGCCGTTCTAGTTATTCGTTTCAAGCATCAGAACTGCGAAAATTTTGAGTTTCTCAAGCGTTTCTTACCTCCAAACTGCCATATCTCGCGAACGGATTGACCAATCCGCAAAATTTCTGTTGCATCTGAAAGTAGAAACTCGCCCGATTACAACGGTATGCGCACTTTTCCCCTACGCCGTTCTAGTCACTCGTATCTAGCATCAGAACTGCGAAAATTTTGAGTTTCTCAAGCGTTTCTTATTTCCAAACTGCCATATCTCGCGAACGGATCGATCAATCCGCAAAATTTCTGTTGCATCTGAAAGTAGAAACTCGCCCGATTACAGCGGTATGCGTACTTCTCCCCTAGGCCGTTCTAGTTATTCGTTTCAAGCATCAGAACTGCGCAAATTTTGAGTTTCTCGAGCGTTTCTTACCTTCAAACTGCCATATCTCGCGAACGGATTGACCGATCCGCAAAATTTCTGATGCATCTGAAAGTAGAAACTCGCCCGATTACAAAGGTATGCGCACTTTTCCCCTAGGCCGTTCTAGTTATTCGTTTCAAGCATCAGAACTGCGAAAATTTTGAGTTTCTCAAGCGTTTCTTACCTCCAAACTGCCATATCTCGCGAACGGATTGACCAATCCGCAAAATTTCTGTTGCATCTGAAAGTAGAAACTCGCCCTATTACAACGGTATGCGTACTTTTCCCCTAGGCCGTTCTAGTTACTCGTTTCTAGCATCAGAACTGCGAAAATTTTGAGTTTCTCAAGCGTTTCTTACCTCCAAACTGCCATATCTCGCGAACGGGTTGACCAATCCGCAAAATTTCTGTTGCATCTGAAAGTAGAAACTCGCCCGATTACAACGGTATGCGCACTTTTCCCCTACGCCGTTCTAGTCACTCGTATCTAGCATCAGAACTGCGAAAATTTTGAGTTTCTCAAGCGTTTCTTATTTCCAAACTGCCATATCTCGCGAACGGATCGATCAATCCGCAAAATTTCTGTAGCATCTGAAAGTAGAAACTCGCCCGATTACAGCGGTATGCGTACTTCTCCCCTAGGCCGTTCTAGTTATTCGTTTCAAGCATCAGAACTGCGCAAATTTTGAGTTTCTCGAGCGTTTCTTACCTTCAAACTGCCATATCTCGCGAACGGATTGACCGATCCGCAAAATTTCTGATGCATCTGAAAGTAGAAACTCGCCCGATTACAAAGGTATGCGCACTTTTCCCCTAGGCCGTTCTAGTTATTCGTTTCAAGCATCAGAACTGCGAAAATTTTGAGTTTCTCAAGCGTTTCTTACCTCCAAACTGCCATATCTCGCGAACGGATTGACCAATCCGCAAAATTTCTGTTGCATCTGAAAGTAGAAACTCGCCCGATTACAACGGTATGCGCACTTTTCCCCTACGCCGTTCTAGTCACTCGTATCTAGCATCAGAACTGCGAAAATTTTGAGTTTCTCAAGCGTTTCTTATTTCCAAACTGCCATATCTCGCGAACGGATCGATCAATCCGCCAAATTTCTGTTGCATCTGAAAGTAGAAACTCGCCCGATTACAGCGGTATGCGTACTTCTCCCCTAGGCCGTTCTAGTTATTCGTTTCAAGCATCAGAACTGCGCAAATTTTGAGTTTCTCGAGCGTTTCTTACCTTCAAACTGCCATATCTCGCGAACGGATTGACCGATCCGCAAAATTTCTGATGCATCTGAAAGTAGAAACTCGCCCGATTACAAAGGTATGCGCACTTTTCCCCTAGGCCGTTCTAGTTATTCGTTTCAAGCATCAGAACTGCGAAAATTTTGAGTTTCTCAAGCGTTTCTTACCTCCAAACTGCCATATCTCGCGAACGGATTGACCAATCCGCAAAATTTCTGTTGCATCTGAAAGTAGAAACTCGCCCTATTACAACGGTATGCGTACTTTTCCCCTAGGCCGTTCTAGTTACTCGTTTCTAGCATCAGAACTGCGAAAATTTTGAGTTTCTCAAGCGTTTCTTACCTCCAAACTGCCATATCTCGCGAACGGGTTGACCAATCCGCAAAATTTCTGTTGCATCTGAAAGTAGAAACTCGCCCGATTACAACGGTATGCGCACTTCTCCCCTACGCCGTTCTAGTCACTCGTATCTAGCATCAGAACTGCGAAAATTTTGAGTTTCTCAAGCGTTTCTTATTTCCAAACTGCCATATCTCGCGAACGGATCGATCAATCCGCAAAATTTCTGTTGCATCTGAAAGTAGAAACTCGCCCGATTACAGCGGTATGCGTACTTCTCACCTAGGCCGTTCTAGTCATTCGTTTCGAGCATCAGAACTGCGAAAATTTTGAGTTTCTCAAGCGTTTCTTACCTCCAAACTGCCATATCTCGCGAACGGATTGACCAATCCGCAAAATTTCTGTTGCATCTGAAAGTAGAGACTCGCCCGATTACAACGGTATGTGTAGTTTTCCCCTAGGCCGTTCCAGTTATTCGTTTCGAGCATCAGAACTGCGAAAATTTTGAGTTTCTCAAGCGTTTCTTACCTCCAAACTGCCATATCTCGCGAACGGATTGACCAATCCGCAAAATTTCTGTTGCATCTGAAAGTAGAAACTCGCCCGATTACAAGGGTGTGCGTACTTTTCCCCTAGGCCGTTCCAGTTATTCGTTTCGAGCATCAGAACTGCGAAAATTTCGAGTTTCTCAAGCGTTTCTTACATCCAAACTGCCATATCTCGCGAACGTTTTGACCGATCAGCAAAATTTCTGTTGCATCTGAAAGTAGAAACTCGCCCGATTACAACGGTATGCCCACTTTTCCCCTAGGCCGTTCTAGTTATTCGTTTCAAGCATCAGAACTGCGCAAATTTTGAGTTTCTCAAGCGTTTCTTACATTCAAACTGCCATATCTCGCGAACGGATTGACCGATCCGCAAAATTTCTGTTGCATCTGAACGTAGAAAC
Organism: Ptiloglossa arizonensis; assembly: GCF_051014685.1. Lineage (NCBI taxonomy): Eukaryota > Metazoa > Arthropoda > Insecta > Hymenoptera > Colletidae > Ptiloglossa > Ptiloglossa arizonensis. Next base: position 481,379 of record NW_027478806.1, read on the forward strand.
TCGCCCGATTACAACGGTATGCGCACTTTTCCCCTAGGCCGTTCTAGTCATTCGTTTCGAGCATCAGAACTGCGAAAATTTTGAGTTTCTCAAGCGTTTCTTACCTCCAAACTGCCATATCTCGCGAACGGATTGACCAATCCGCAAAATTTCTGTTGCATCTGAAAGTAGAGACTCGCCCGATTACAACGGTATGTGTAGTTTTCCCCTAGGCCGTTCCAGTTATTCGTTTCGAGCATCAGAACTGCGAAAATTTCGAGTTTATCTAGCGTTTCTTGCATCCAAACTGCCATATCTCGCGAACGGATTGACCGATCCGCAAAATTTCTGTTGCATCTGAAACTAGAAACTCGCCCGATTACAACGGTATGCGCACTTTTCCCCTAGGCGGTTCTAGTTATTCGTTTCAAGCATCAGAACAGCGCAAATTTTGAGTTTCTCAAGCGTTTCTTACCTTCAAACTGCCATATCTCGCGAACGGATTGACCGATCCGCAAAATTTCTGTTACATCTGAAAGTAGAATCTCGCCCGATTACAACGGTATGCGCACTTTTCCCCTACGCCGTTCTAGTCACTCGTATCTAGCATCAGAACTGCGAAAATTTTGAGTTTCTCAAGCGTTTCTTATTTCCAAACTGCCATATCTCGCGAACGGATTGATCAATCCGCAAAATTTCTATTGCATCTGAAAGTAGAAACTCGCCCGATTACAGCGGTATGCGTACTTCTCCCCTAGGCCGTTCTAGTTATTCGTTTCAAGCATCAGAACTGCGCAAATTTTGAGTTTCTCGAGCGTTTCTTACCTTCAAACTGCCATATCTCGCGAACGGATTGACCGATCCGCAAAATTTCTGTTGCATCTGAAAGTAGAAACTCGCCCGATTACAAAGGTATGCGCACTTTTCCTCTAGGCCGTTCTAGTTATTCGTTTCAAGCATCAGAACTGCGCAAATTTTGATTTTCTCAAGCGTCTCTTACCTCCAAACTGCCATATCTCGCGAACGGATTGACCAATCCGCAAAATTTCTGTTGCATCTGAAAGTAGAAACTCGCCCTATTACAACGGTATGCGTACTTTTCCCCTAGGCCGTTCTAGTTACTCGTTTCTAGCATCAGAACTGCGAAAATTTTGAGTTTCTCAAGCGTTTCTTACCTCCAAACTGCCATATCTCGCGAACGGATTGACCAATCCGCAAAATTTCTGTTGCATCTGAAAGTAGAAACTCGCCCGATTACAAAGGTGTGTGTAGTTTTCCCCTAGGCCGTTCCAGTTATTCGTTTCGAACATCAGAACTGCGAAAATTTCGAGTTTCTCAAGCGTTTCTTACATCCAAACTGCCATATCTCGCGAACGTTTTGACCGATCAGCAAAATTTCTGTTGCATCTGAAAGTAGAAACTCGCCCGATTACAACGGTATGCCCACTTTTCCCCTAGGCCGTTCTAGTTATTCGTTTGAAGCATCAGAACTGCGCAAATTTTGAGTTTCTCAAGCGTTTCTTACCTTCAAACTGCCATATCTCGCGAACGAATTGACCGATCCTCAAAATTTCTGTTGCATCTGAAAGTAGAAACTCGCCCGATTACAACGGTATGCGCACTTTTCCCCTAGGCCGTTCTAGTCATTCGTTTCGAGCATCAGAACTGCGAAAATTTTGAGTTTCTCAAGCGTTTCTTACCTCCAAACTGCCATATCTCGCGAACGGATTGACCAATCCGCAAAATTTCTGTTGCATCTGAAAGTAGAGACTCGCCCGATTATAACGGTATGTGTAGTTTTCCCCTAGGCCGTTCCAGTTATTCGTTTCGAGCATCACAACTGCGAAAATTTCGAGTTTCTCAAGCGTTTCTTACCTTCAAACTGCCATATCTCGCGAACGGATTGACCGATCCGCAAAATTTCTGTTGCATCTGAAAGTAGAATCTCGCCCGATTACAAAGGTATGCGCACTTTTCCCCTACGCCGTTCTAGTCACTCGTATCTAGCATCAGAACTGCGAAAATTTTGAGTTTCTCAAGCGTTTCTTATTTCCAAACTGCCATATCTCGCGAACGGATTGATCAATCCGCAAAATTTCTGTTGCATCTGAAAGTAGAAACTCGCCCGATTACAACGGTATGCGTACTTCTCCCCTAGGCCGTTCTAGTTATTCGTTTCAAGCATCAGAACTGCGCAAATTTTGAGTTTCTCGAGCGTTTCTTACCTTCAAACTGCCATATCTCGCGAACGGATTGACCGATCCGCAAAATTTCTGTTGCATCTGAAAGTAGAAACTCGCCCGATTACAAAGGTATGCGCACTTTTCCCCTAGGCCGTTCTAGTTATTCGTTTCAAGCATCAGAACTGCGCAAATTTTGATTTTCTCAAGCGTCTCTTACCTCCAAACTGCCTTATCTCGCGAACGGATTGACCAATCCGCAAAATTTCTGTTGCATCTGAAAGTAGAAACTCGCCCTATTACAACGGTATGCGTACTTTTCCCCTAGGCCGTTCTAGTTACTCGTTTCTAGCATCAGAACTGCGAAAATTTTGAGTTTCTCAAGCGTTTCTTACCTCCAAACTGCCATATCTCGCGAACGGATTGACCAATCCGCAAAATTTCTGTTGCATCTGAAAGTAGAAACTTGCCCGATTACAAAGGTGTGCGTACTTTTCCCCAAGGCCGTTCTAGTTACTCGTTTCTAGCATCAGAACTGCGAAAATTTTGAGTTTCTCAAGCGTTTCTTACCTCCAAACTGCCATATCTCGCGAACGGATTGACCAATCCGCAAAATTTCTGTTGCATCTGAAAGTAGAGACTCGCCCGATTACAACGGTATGTGTAGTTTTCCCCTAGGCCGTTCCAGTTATTCGTTTCGAGCATCAGAACTGCGAAAATTTCGAGTTTCTCAAGCGTTTCTTACCTTCAAACTGCCATATCTCGCGAACGGATTGACCGATCCGCAAAATTTCTGTTGCATCTGAAAGTAGAATCTCGCCCGATTACAAAGGTATGCGCACTTTTCCCCTACGCCGTTCTAGTCACTCGTATCTAGCATCAGAACTGCGAAAATTTTGAGTTTCTCAAGCGTTTCTTATTTCCAAACTGCCATATCTCGCGAACGGATTGATCAATCCGCAAAATTTCTGTTGCATCTGAAAGTAGAAACTCGCCCGATTACAACGGTATGCGTACTTCTCCCCTAGGCCGTTCTAGTTATTCGTTTCAAGCATCAGAACTGCGCAAATTTTGAGTTTCTCGAGCGTTTCTTACCTTCAAACTGCCATATCTCGCGAACGGATTGACCGATCCGCAAAATTTCTGTTGCATCTGAAAGTAGAAACTCGCCCGATTACAAAGGTATGCGCACTTTTCCCCTAGGCCGTTCTAGTTATTCGTTTCAAGCATCAGAACTGCGCAAATTTTGATTTTCTCAAGCGTCTCTTACCTCCAAACTGCCATATCTCGCGAACGGATTGACCGATCCGCAAAATTTCTGTTGCATCTGAAAGTAGAAACTCGCCCGATTACAAAGGTATGCGCACTTTTCCCCTAGGCCGTTCTAGTTATTCGTTTCAAGCATCAGAACTGCGCAAATTTTGATTTTCTCAAGCGTCTCTTACCTCCAAACTGCCTTATCTCGCGAACGGATTGACCAATCCGCAAAATTTCTGTTGCATCTGAAAGTAGAAACTCGCCCGATTACAAAGGTATGCGTACTTCTCCCCTAGGCCGTTCTAGTTATTCGTTTCAAGCATCAGAACTGCGCAAATTTTGATTTTCTCAAGCGTCTCTTACCTCCAAACTGCCATATCTCGCGAACGGATTGACCGATCCGCAAAATTTCTGTTGCATCTGAAAGTAGAAACTCGCCCGATTACAAAGGTATGCGCACTTTTCCCCTAGGCCGTTCTAGTTATTCGTTTCAAGCATCAGAACTGCGCAAATTTTGATTTTCTCAAGCGTCTCTTACCTCCAAACTGCCTTATCTCGCGAACGGATTGACCAATCCGCAAAATTTCTGTTGCATCTGAAAGTAGAAACTCGCCCTATTACAACGGTATGCGTACTTTTCCCCTAGGCCGTTCTAGTTACTCGTTTCTAGCATCAGAACTGCGAAAATTTTGAGTTTCTCAAGCGTTTCTTATTTCCAAACTGCCATATCTCGCGAACGGATTGATCAATCCGCAAAATTTCTGTTGCATCTGAAAGTAGAAACTCGCCCGATTACAACGGTATGCGTACTTCTCCCCTAGGCCGTTCTAGTTATTCGTTTCAAGCATCAGAACTGCGCAAATTTTGAGTTTCTCGAGCGTTTCTTACCTTCAAACTGCCATATCTCGCGAACGGATTGACCGATCCGCAAAATTTCTGTTGCATCTGAAAGTAGAAACTCGCCCGATTACAAAGGTATGCGCACTTTTCCCCTAGGCCGTTCTAGTTATTCGTTTCAAGCATCAGAACTGCGCAAATTTTGATTTTCTCAAGCGTCTCTTACCTCCAAACTGCCATATCTCGCGAACGGATTGACCGATCCGCAAAATTTCTGTTGCATCTGAAAGTAGAAACTCTCCCGATTACAACGGTATGCGCACTTTTCCCCTAGGCGGTTCTAGTCATTCGTTTCGAGCATCAGAACTGCGCAAATTTTGAGTTTCTCAAGCGTTTCTTACCTCCAAACTGCCATATCTCGCGAACGGATTGACCAATCCGCAAAATTTCTGTTGCATCTGAAAGTAGAGACTCGCCCGATTATAACGGTATGTGTAGTTTTCCCCTAGGCCGTTCCAGTTATTCGTTTCGAGCATCACAACTGCGAAAATTTCGAGTTTCTCAAGCGTTTCTTACCTTCAAACTGCCATATCTCGCGAACGGATTGACCGATCCGCAAAATTTCTGTTGCATCTGAAAGTAGAATCTCGCCCGATTACAAAGGTATGCGCACTTTTCCCCTACGCCGTACTAGTCACTCGTATCTAGCATCAGAACTGCGAAAATTTTGAGTTTCTCAAGCGTTTCTTATTTCCAAACTGCCATATCTCGCGAACGGATTGATCAATCCGCAAAATTTCTGTTGCATCTGAAAGTAGAAACTCGCCCGATTACAACGGTATGCGTACTTCTCCCCTAGGCCGTTCTAGTTATTCGTTTCAAGCATCAGACCTGCGCAAATTTTGAGTTTCTCGAGCGTTTCTTACCTTCAAACTGCCATATCTCGCGAACGGATTGACCGATCCGCAAAATTTCTGTTGCATCTGAAAGTAGAAACTCGCCCGATTACAAAGGTATGCGCACTTTTCCCCTAGGCCGTTCTAGTTATTCGTTTCAAGCATCAGAACTGCGCAAATTTTGATTTTCTCAAGCGTCTCTTACCTCCAAACTGCCTTATCTCGCGAACGGATTGACCAATCCGCAAAATTTCTGTTGCATCTGAAAGTAGAAACTCGCCCTATTACAACGGTATGCGTACTTTTCCCCTAGGCCGTTCTAGTTACTCGTTTCTAGCATCAGAACTGCGAAAATTTTGAGTTTCTCAAGCGTTTCTTACCTCCAACCTGCCATATCTCGCGAACGGATTGACCAATCCGCAAAATTTCTGTTGCATCTGAAAGTAGAAACTTGCCCGATTACAAAGGTGTGCGTACTTTTCCCCAAGGCCGTTCTAGTTACTCGTTTCTAGCATCAGAACTGCGAAAATTTTGAGTTTCTCAAGCGTTTCTTACCTCCAAACTGCCATATCTCGCGAACGGATTGACCAATCCGCAAAATTTCTGTTGCATCTGAAAGTAGAGACTCGCCCGATTACAACGGTATGTGTAGTTTTCCCCTAGGCCGTTCCAGTTATTCGTTTCGAGCATCAGAACTGCGAAAATTTCGAGTTTCTCAAGCGTTTCTTACCTTCAAACTGCCATATCTCGCGAACGGATTGACCGATCCGCAAAATTTCTGTTGCATCTGAAAGTAGAATCTCGCCCGATTACAAAGGTATGCGCACTTTTCCCCTACGCCGTTCTAGTCACTCGTATCTAGCATCAGAACTGCGAAAATTTTGAGTTTCTCAAGCGTTTCTTATTTCCAAACTGCCATATCTCGCGAACGGATTGATCAATCCGCAAAATTTCTGTTGCATCTGAAAGTAGAAACTCGCCCGATTACAACGGTATGCGTACTTCTCCCCTAGGCCGTTCTAGTTATTCGTTTCAAGCATCAGAACTGCGCAAATTTTGAGTTTCTCGAGCGTTTCTTACCTTCAAACTGCCATATCTCGCGAACGGATTGACCGATCCGCAAAATTTCTGTTGCATCTGAAAGTAGAAACTCGCCCGATTACAAAGGTATGCGCACTTTTCCCCTAGGCCGTTCTAGTTATTCGTTTCAAGCATCAGAACTGCGCAAATTTTGATTTTCTCAAGCGTCTCTTACCTCCAAACTGCCATATCTCGCGAACGGATTGACCGATCCGCAAAATTTCTGTTGCATCTGAAAGTAGAAACTCGCCCGATTACAAAGGTATGCGCACTTTTCCCCTAGGCCGTTCTAGTTATTCGTTTCAAGCATCAGAACTGCGCAAATTTTGATTTTCTCAAGCGTCTCTTACCTCCAAACTGCCTTATCTCGCGAACGGATTGACCAATCCGCAAAATTTCTGTTGCATCTGAAAGTAGAAACTCGCCCGATTACAAAGGTATGCGCACTTTTCCCCTAGGCCGTTCTAGTTATTCGTTTCAAGAATCAGAACTGCGCAAATTTCGAGTTTCTCTAGCGTTTCTTACATCCAAACTGCCATATCTCGCGAACGGATTGACCGATCCGCAAAATTTCTGTTGCATCTGAAAGTGGACACTCGCCCGATTACAACGGTATACGTACTTCTCCCCTAGGCCGTTCTAGTCATTCGTTTCGAGCATCAGAACTGCGAAAATTTTGAGTTTCTCAAGCGTTTCTTATCTCCAAACTGCCATATCTCGCGAACGGATTGATCAATCCGCAAAATTTCTGTTGCATCTGAAAGTAGAAACTCGCCCGATTACAACGGTATGCGCACTTTTCCCCTAGGCGGTTCTAGTTATTCGTTTCGAGCATCAGAACTGGGAAAATTTTGAGTTTCTCAAGCGTTTCTTATCTCCAAACTGCCATATCTCGCGAACGGATTGATCAATCCGCAAAATTTCTGTTGCATCTGAAAGTAGACACTCGCCCGATTACAAAGGTATGCGCACTTTTCCCCTACGCCGTTCTAGTCACTCGTATCTAGCATCAGAACTGCGAAAATTTTGAGTTTCTCAAGCGTTTCTTATTTCCAAACTGCCATATCTCGCGAACGGATTGATCAATCCGCAAAATTTCTGTTGCATCTGAAAGTAGAAACTCGCCCGATTACAACGGTATGCGTACTTCTCCCCTAGGCCGTTCTAGTTATTCGTTTCAAGCATCAGAACTGCGCAAATTTTGAGTTTCTCGAGCGTTTCTTACCTTCAAACTGCCATATCTCGCGAACGGATTGACCGATCCGCAAAATTTCTGTTGCATCTGAAAGTAGAAACTCGCCCGATTACAAAGGTATGCGCACTTTTCCCCTAGGCCGTTCTAGTTATTCGTTTCAAGCATCAGAACTGCGCAAATTTTGATTTTCTCAAGCGTCTCTTACCTCCAAACTGCCATATCTCGCGAACGGATTGACCGATCCGCAAAATTTCTGTTGCATCTGAAAGTAGAAACTCGCCCGATTACAAAGGTATGCGCACTTTTCCCCTAGGCCGTTCTAGTTATTCGTTTCAAGCATCAGAACTGCGCAAATTTTGATTTTCTCAAGCGTCTCTTACCTCCAAACTGCCTTATCTCGCGAACGGATTGACCAATCCGCAAAATTTCTGTTGCATCTGAAAGTAGAAACTCGCCCGATTACAAAGGTATGCGTACTTCTCCCCTAGGCCGTTCTAGTTATTCGTTTCAAGCATCAGAACTGCGCAAATTTTGATTTTCTCAAGCGTCTCTTACCTCCAAACTGCCATATCTCGCGAACGGATTGACCGATCCGCAAAATTTCTGTTGCATCTGAAAGTAGAAACTCGCCCGATTACAAAGGTATGCGCACTTTTCCCCTAGGCCGTTCTAGTTATTCGTTTCAAGCATCAGAACTGCGCAAATTTTGATTTTCTCAAGCGTCTCTTACCTCCAAACTGCCTTATCTCGCGAACGGATTGACCAATCCGCAAAATTTCTGTTGCATCTGAAAGTAGAAACTCGCCCTATTACAACGGTATGCGTACTTTTCCCCTAGGCCGTTCTAGTTACTCGTTTCTAGCATCAGAACTGCGAAAATTTTGAGTTTCTCAAGCGTTTCTTATTTCCAAACTGCCATATCTCGCGAACGGATTGATCAATCCGCAAAATTTCTGTTGCATCTGAAAGTAGAAACTCGCCCGATTACAACGGTGTGCGTACTTCTCCCCTAGGCCGTTCTAGTTATTCGTTTCAAGCATCAGAACTGCGCAAATTTTGAGTTTCTCGAGCGTTTCTTACCTTCAAACTGCCATATCTCGCGAACGGATTGACCGATCCGCAAAATTTCTGTTGCATCTGAAAGTAGAAACTCGCCCGATTACAAAGGTATGCGCACTTTTCCCCTAGGCCGTTCTAGTTATTCGTTTCAAGCATCAGAACTGCGCAAATTTTGATTTTCTCAAGCGTCTCTTACCTCCAAACTGCCATATCTCGCGAACGGATTGACCGATCCGCAAAATTTCTGTTGCATCTGAAAGTAGAAACTCTCCCGATTACAACGGTATGCGCACTTTTCCCCTAGGCTGTTCTAGTTATTCGTTTCAAGCATCAGAACTGCGCAAATTTTGAGTTTCTCAAGCGTTTCTTACCTCCAAACTGCCACATCTCGCGAACGGATTGACCAATCCGCAAAATTTCTGTTGCATCTGAAAGTAGAAACTCGCCCGATTACAACGGTATGTGTAGTTTTCCCCAAGGCTGTTCCAGTTATTCGTTCCGAGCATCAGAACTTCGAAAATTTCGAGTTTCTCTAGCGTTTCTTACATCCAAACTGCCATATCTCGCGAACGGATTGACCGATCCGCAAAATTTCTGTTGCATCTGAAAGTGGACACTCGCCCGATTACAACGGTATACGTACTTCTCCCCTAGGCCGTTCTAGTCATTCGTTTCGAGCATCAGAACTGCGAAAATTTTGAGTTTCTCAAGCGTTTCTTATCTCCAAACTGCCATATCTCGCGAACGGATTGATCAATCCGCAAAATTTCTGTTGCATCTGAAAGTAGACACTCGCCCGATTACAGCGGTATGCGTACTTCTCCCCTAGGCCGTTCTAGTCATTCGTTTCGAGCATCAGAACTGCGAAAATTTCGAGTTTCTCAAGCGTTTCTTACCTTCAAACTGCCATATCTCGCGAACGGATTGACCGATCCGCAAAATTTCTGTTGCATCTGAAAGTAGAATCTCGCCCGATTACAAAGGTATGCGCACTTTTCCCCTACGCCGTTCTAGTCACTCGTATCTAGCATCAGAACTGCGAAAATTTTGAGTTTCTCAAGCGTTTCTTATTTCCAAACTGCCATATCTCGCGAACGGATTGATCAATCCGCAAAATTTCTGTTGCATCTGAAAGTAGAAACTCGCCCGATTACAACGGTATGCGTACTTCTCCCCTAGGCCGTTCTAGTTATTCGTGTCAAGCATCAGAACTGCGCAAATTTTGAGTTTCTCGAGCGTTTCTTACCTTCAAACTGCCATATCTCGCGAACGGATTGACCGATCCGCAAAATTTCTGTTGCATCTGAAAGTAGAAACTCGCCCGATTACAAAGGTATTCGCACTTTTCCCCTAGGCCGTTCTAGTTATTCGTTTCAAGCATCAGAACTGCGCAAATTTTGATTTTCTCAAGCGTCTCTTACCTCCAAACTGCCATATCTCGCGAACGGATTGACCGATCCGCAAAATTTCTGTTGCATCTGAAAGTAGAAACTCTCCCGATTACAACGGTATGCGCACTTTTCCCCTAGGCTGTTCTAGTTATTCGTTTCAAGCATCAGAACTGTGCAAATTTTGAGTTTCTCAATCGTTTCTTACCTCCAAACTGCCATATCTCGCGAACGGATTGATCAATCCGCAAAATTTCTGTTGCATCTGAAAGTAGAAACTCGCCCGATTACAACGGTATGCGCACTTTTCCCCTAGGCGGTTCTAGTTATTCGTTTCGAGCATCAGAACTGCGAAAATTTTGAGTATCTCAAGCGTTTCTTATCTCCAAACTGCCATATCTAGCGAACGGATTGATCAATCCGCAAAATTTCTGTTGCATCTGAAAGTAGAAACTCGTCCGATTACAACGGTATGCGCACTTTTCCCCTAGGCGGTTCTAGTTATTCGTTTCGAGCATCAGAACTGCGAAAATTTTGAGTTTCTCAAGCGTTTCTTACCTCCAAACTGGCATATCTCGCGAACGGATTGATCAATCCGCAAAATTTCTGTTGCATCTGAAAGTAGAAACTCGCCAGATTACAACGGTATGCGCACTTTTCCCCTAGGCCGTTCCGGTTATTCGTTTCGAGCATCAGAACTGCGAAAATTTCGAGTTGCTCAAGCGTTTCATACATCCAAACTGCCATATCTCGCGAACGGATTGACCAATCCGCAAAATTTCTGTTGCATCTGAAAGTAGACACTCGCCCGATTACAACGGTATACGTACTTCTCCCCTAGGCCTTTCTAGTTATTCGTTTCAAGCATCAGAACTGCGCAAATTTTGAGTTTCTCAAGCGTTTCTTACCTCCAAACTGCCACATCTCGCGAACGGATTGACCAATCCGCAAAATTTCTGTTGCATCTGAGGGTAGAAACTCGCCCGATTACAACGGTATGTGTAGTTTTCCCCTAGGCTGTTCCAGTTATTCGTTTTGAGCATCAGAACTGCGAAAATTTCGAGTTTCTCAAGCGTTTCTTACATCCAAACTGCCATATCTCGCGAACGGATTGACCAATCCGCAAAATTTCTGTTGCATCTGAAAGTAGAAACTCGCGCGATTACAACGGTATGCGCACTTTTCCCCTAGGCCGTTCCAGTTATTCGTTTCGAGCATCAGAGCTGCGAAAATTTCGAGTTTCTCTAGCGTTTCTTACATCCAAACTGCCATATCTCGCGAACGGATTGACCGATCCGCAAAATTTCTGTTGCATCTGAAAGTAGACACTCGCCCGATTACAACGGTATGCGTACTTCTCCCCTAGGCCGTTCTAGTCATTCGTTTCGAGCATCAGAACTGCGAAAATTTTGAGTTTCTCAAGCGTTTCTTATCTCCAAACTGCCATATCTCGCGAACGGATTGATCAATCCGCAAAATTTCTGTTGCATCTGAAAGTAGAATCTCGCCCGATTACAAAGGTATGCGCACTTTTCCCCTACGCCGTTCTAGTCACTCGTATCTAGCATCAGAACTGCGAAAATTTTGAGTTTCTCAAGCGTTTCTTATTTCCAAACTGCCATATCTCGCGAACGGATTGACCGATCCGCAAAATTTCTGTTGCATCTGAAAGTAGAATCTCGCCCGATTACAAAGGTATGCGCACTTTTCCCCTACGCCGTTCTAGTCACTCGTATCTAGCATCAGAACTGCGAAAATTTTGAGTTTCTCAAGCGTTTCTTATTTCCAAACTGCCATATCTCGCGAACGGATTGATCAATCCGCAAAATTTCTGTTGCATCTGAAAGTAGAAACTCGCCCGATTACAACGGTATGCATACTTCTCCCCTAGGCCGTTCTAGTTATTCGTTTCAAGCATCAGAACTGCGCAAATTTTGAGTTTCTCGAGCGTTTCTTACCTTCAAACTGCCATATCTCGCGAACGGATTGACCGATCCGCAAAATTTCTGTTGCATCTGAAAGTAGAAACTCGCCCGATTACAAAGGTATGCGCACTTTTCCCCTAGGCCGTTCTAGTTATTCGTTTCAAGCATCAGAACTGCGCAAATTTTGATTTTCTCAAGCGTCTCTTACTTCCAAACTGCCATATCTCGCGAACGGATTGACCGATCCGCAAAATTTCTGTTGCATCTGAAAGTAGAAACTCTCCCGATTACAACGGTATGCGCACTTTTCCCCTAGGCTGTTCTAGTTATTCGTTTCAAGCATCAGAACTGCGCAAATTTTGAGTTTCTCAAGCGTTTCTTACCTTCAAACTGCCATATCTCGCGAACGGATTGACCGATCCGCAAAATTTCTGTTGCATCTGAAAGTAGAATCTCGCCCGATTACAACGGTATGCGCACTTTTCCCCTAGGCCGTTCTAGTTATTCGTTTCAAGCATCAGAACTGCGCAAATTTTGAGTTTCTCAAGCGTTTCTTACCTCCAAACTGCCACATCTCGCGAACGGATTGACCAATCCGCAAAATTTCTGTTGCATCTGAAAGTAGAAACTCGCCCGATTACAACGGTATGTGTAGTTTTCCCCAAGGCTGTTCCAGTTATTCGTTCCGAGCATCAGAACTTCGAAAATTTCGAGTTTCTCTAGCGTTTCTTACATCCAAACTGCCATATCTCGCGAACGTATTGACCGATCCGCAACATTTCTGTTGCATCTGAAAGTGGACACTCGCCCGATTACAACGGTATACATACTTCTCCCCTAGGCCGTTCTAGTCATTCGTTTCGAGCATCAGAACTGCGAAAATTTTGAGTTTCTCAAGCGTTTCTTATCTCCAAACAGCCATATCTCGCGAACGGATTGATCAATCCGCAAAATTTCTGTTGCATCTGAAAGTAGAAACTCGCCCGATTACAACGGTATGCGCACTTTTCCCCTAGGCGGTTCTAGTTATTCGTTTCGAGCATCAGAACTGGGAAAATTTTGAGTTTCTCAAGCGTTTCTTATCTCCAAACTGCCATATCTCGCGAACGGATTGATCAATCCGCAAAATTTCTGTTGCATCTGAAAGTAGAAACTCGTCCGATTACAACGGTATGCGCACTTTTCCCCTAGGCGGTTCTAGTTATTCGTTTCGAGCATCAGAACTGCGAAAATTTTGAGTTTCTCAAGCGTTTCTTACCTCCAAACTGGCATAACTCGCGAACGGATTGATCAATCCGCAAAATTTCTGTTGCATCTGAAAGTAGAAACTCGCCAGATTACAACGGTATGCGCACTTTTCCCCTAGGCCGTTCCGGTTATTCGTTTCGAGCATCAGAACTGCGAAAATTTCGAGTTGCTCAAGCGTTTCATACATCCAAACTGCCATATCTCGCGAACGGATTGACCAATCCGCAAAATTTCTGTTGCATCTGAAAGTAGACACTCGCCCGATTACAACGGTATACGTACTTCTCCCCTAGGCCGTTCTAGTTATTCGTTTCAAGCATCAGAACTGCGCAAATTTTGAGTTTCTCAAGCGTTTCTTACCACCAAACTGCCACATCTCGCGAACGGATTGACCAATCCGCAAAATTTCTGTTGTATCTGAGGGTAGAAACTCGCCCGATTACAACGGTATGTGTAGTTTTCCCCTAGGCTGTTCCAGTTATTCGTTTTGAGCATCAGAACTGCGAAAATTTCGAGTTTCTCAAGCGTTTCTTACATCCAAACTGCCATATCTCGCGAACGGATTGACCAATCCGCAAAATTTCTGTTGCATCTGAAAGTAGAAACTCGCTCGATTACAACGATATGCGCACTTTTCCCCTAGGCCGTTCTAGTCACTCGTATCTAGCATCAGAACTGCGAAAATTTTGAGTTTCTCAAGCGTTTCTTATCTCCAAACTGCCATATCTCGCGAACGGATTGATCAATCCGCAAAATTTCTGTTGCATCTGAAAGTAGAAACTCGCCCGATTACAACGGTATACGTACTTCTCCCCTAGGCCGTTCTAGTTATTCGTTTCAAGCATCAGAGCTGCGAAAATTTCGAGTTTCTCTAGCGTTTCTTACATCCAAACTGCCATATCTCGCGTACGGATTGACCGATCCGCAAAATTTCTGTTGCATCTGAAAGTAGACACTCGCCCGATTACAACGGTATGCGTACTTCTCCCCTAGGCCGTTCTAGTCATTCGTTTCGAGCTACAGAACTGCGAAAATTTCGAGTTTCTCAAGCGTTTCTTACCTTCAAACTGCCATATCTCGCGAACGGATTGACCGATCCGCAAAATTTCTGTTGCATCTGAAAGTAGAATCTCGCCCGATTACAAAGGTATGCGCACTTTTCCCCTACGCCGTTCTAGTCACTCGTATCTAGCATCAGAACTGCGAAAATTTTGAGTTTCTCAAGCGTTTCTTATCTCCAAACTGCCATATCTCGCGAACGGATTGATCAATCCGCAAAATTTCTGTTGCATCTGAAAGTAGAAACTCGCCCGATTACAACGGTATGCGCACTTTTCCCCTAGACGGTTCTAGTTATTCGTTTCGAGCATCAGAACTGGGAAAATTTTGAGTTTCTCAAGCGTTTCTTATCTCCAAACTGCCATATCTCGCGAACGGATTGATCAATCCGCAAAATTTCTGTTGCATCTGAAAGTAGAAACTCGTCCGATTACAACGGTATGCGCACTTTTCCCCTAGGCCGTTCTAGTTATTCGTTTCAAGCATCAGAACTGCGCAAATTTTGAGTTTCTCAAGCGTTTCTTACCTCCAAACTGCCACATCTCGCGAACGGATTGACCAATCCGCAAAATTTCTGTTGCATCTGAAAGTAGAAACTCGCCCGATTACAACGGTATGTGTAGTTTTCCCCAAGGCTGTTCCAGTTATTCGTTCCGAGCATCAGAACTTCGAAAATTTCGAGTTTCTCTAGCGTTTCTTACATCCAAACTGCCATATCTCGCGAACGGATTGACCGATCCGCAAAATTTCTGTTGCATCTGAAAGTAGACACTCGCCCGATTACAACGGTATACGTACTTCTCCCCTAGGCCGTTCTAGTCATTCGTTTCGAGCATCAGAACTGCGAAAATTTTGAGTTTCTCAAGCGTTTCTTATCTCCAAACTGCCATATCTCGCGAACGGATTGATCAATCCGCAAAATTTCTGTTGCATCTGAAAGTAGAAACTCGCCCGATTACAACGGTATGCGCACTTTTCCCCTAGGCGGTTCTAGTTATTCGTTTCGAGCATCAGAACTGCGAAAATTTTGAGTATCTCAAGCGTTTCTTATCTCCAAACTGCCATATCTAGCGAACGGATTGATCAATCCGCAAAATTTCTGTTGCATCTGAAAGTAGAAACTCGTCCGATTACAACGGTATGCGCACTTTTCCCCTAGGCGGTTCTAGTTATTCGTTTCGAGCATCAGAACTGCGAAAATTTTGAGTTTCTCAAGCGTTTCTTACCTCCAAACTGGCATATCTCGCGAACGGATTGATCAATCCGCAAAATTTCTGTTGCATCTGAAAGTAGAAACTCGCCCGATTACAACGGTATGCGTACTTCTCCCCTAGGCCGTTCTAGTTATTCGTTTCAAGCATCAGAACTGCGCAAATTTTGATTTTCTCAAGCGTCTCTTACCTCCAAACTGCCATATCTCGCGAACGGATTGATCAATCCGCAAAATTTCTGTTGCATCTGAAAGTAGAAACTCGCCCGATTACAACGGTATGCGCACTTTTCCCCTAGGCGGTTCTAGTTATTCGTTTCGAGCATCAGAACTGCGAAAATTTTGAGTATCTCAAGCGTTTCTTATCTCCAAACTGCCATATCTAGCGAACGGATTGATCAATCCGCAAAATTTCTGTTGCATCTGAAAGTAGAAACTCGTCCGATTACAACGGTATGCGCACTTTTCCCCTAGGCGGTTCTAGTTATTCGTTTCGAGCATCAGAACTGCGAAAATTTTGAGTTTCTCAAGCGTTTCTTACCTCCAAACTGGCATATCTCGCGAACGGATTGATCAATCCGCAAAATTTCTGTTGCATCTGAAAGTAGAAACTCGCCAGATTACAACGGTATGCGCACTTTTCCCCTAGGCCGTTCCGGTTATTCGTTTCGAGCATCAGAACTGCGAAAATTTCGAGTTGCTCAAGCGTTTCATACATCCAAACTGCCATATCTCGCGAACGGATTGACCAATCCGCAAAATTTCTGTTGCATCTGAAAGTAGACACTCGCCCGATTACAACGGTATACGTACTTCTCCCCTAGGCCTTTCTAGTTATTCGTTTCAAGCATCAGAACTGCGCAAATTTTGAGTTTCTCAAGCGTTTCTTACCTCCAAACTGCCACATCTCGCGAACGGATTGACCAATCCGCAAAATTTCTGTTGCATCTGAGGGTAGAAACTCGCCCGATTACAACGGTATGTGTAGTTTTCCCCTAGGCTGTTCCAGTTATTCGTTTTGAGCATCAGAACTGCGAAAATTTCGAGTTTCTCAAGCGTTTCTTACATCCAAACTGCCATATCTCGCGAACGGATTGACCAATCCGCAAAATTTCTGTTGCATCTGAAAGTAGAAACTCGCTCGTTTACAACGGTATGCGCACTTTTCCCCTAGGCCGTTCCAGTTATTCGTTTCGAGCATCAGAACTGCGAAAATTTTGAGTTTCTCAAGCGTTTCTTATCCCCAGACTGCCATATCTCGCGAACGGATTTATCAATCCGCAAAATTTCTGTTGCATCTGAATGTAGAAACTCTCCCGATTGCAACGGTAGGTGTAGTTTTCCCCTAGGCTGTTCCAGTTATTCGTTTTGAGCATCAGAACTGCGAAAATTTCGAGTTTCTCAAGCGTTTCTTACATCCAAACTGCCATATCTCGCGAACGGATTGACCAATCCTCATAATTTCTGTTGCATCTGAATGTAGAAACTCTCCCGATTGCAACGGTAGGTGTAGTTTTCCCCTAGGCCGTCCTAGTTATTCGTTTCAAGCATCAGAACTGCGCAAATTTTGATTTTCTCAAGCGTTTCTTACCTCCAAACTGCCATATCTCGCGAACGGATTGACCAATCCGCAAAATTTCTGTTGCATCTGAAAGTAGAAACTCGCCCGATTACAACGGTATGCGCACTTTTCCTCTGGGCCGTTCTAGTTATTCGTTTCGAGCATCAGAACTGCGAAAATTTTGAGTTTCTAAAGCGTTTCTTATCTCCAAACTGCCATGTCTCGCGAACGGATTGATCAATCCGCAAAATTTCTGTTGCTTGTGAAAGTAGAAACTCGCCCGATTCCAACGGTATGCGTACGTCTCCCCTAGGCCGTTCTAGTCATTCGTTTCGAGCATCAGAACTGCGAAAATTTTGAGTTTCTCAAGCGTTTCTTATCACCAAACTGCCATATCTCACGAACGGATTGATCAATCCGCAAAATTTCTGTTGCATCTGAAAGTAGAAACTCGCCCGATTACAACGGTATGCGTACTTCTCCCCTAGGCCGTTCTAGTTATTCATTTCGAGCATCAGAACTGCGAAAATTTTGAGTTTCTCAAGCGTTTCTTACATCCAAACTGCCATATCTCGCGAACGGATTGACCAATCCGCAAAATTTCTGTTGCTTCTGAAAGTAGAAACTCTCCCGATTACAACGGTATGCGCGCTTTTCCCCTAGGCCGTTCTAGTTATTCGTTTCGAGCATCAGAACTGCGCAAATTTTGAGTTTCTCAAGCGTTTCTTACATCCAAACGGCCATATCTCGCGAACGGATTGACCAATCCGCAAAATTTCTGTTGCATTTGAAAGTAGAAACTCGCCCGATTACAACGGTATGCGCACTTTTCCCCTGGGCCGTTCTAGTTATTCGTTTCGAGCATCAGAACTGCGAAAATTTTGAGTTTCTAAAGCGTTTCTTATCTCCAAACTACCATGTCTCGCGAACGGATTGATCAATCCGCAAAATTTCTGTTGCTTGTGAAAGTAGAAACTCGCCCGATTACAACGGTATGCGCACTTTTCCCCTAGGCCGTTCCAGTTATTCGTTTCGAGCATCAGAACTGCGAAAATTTTGAGTTTCTCAAGCGTTTCTTACCTCCAAACTGCCAAATCTCGCGAACGGATTGACCAATCCGCAAAATTTCTGTTGCATCTGAAAGTAGAAAACTCGCCCGATTACAACGGTATGTGTAGTTTTCCCCTAGGCCGTTCCAGTTATTCGTTTCGAGCATCAGAACTGCGAAAATTTCGAGTTTCTCTAGCGTTTCTTACATCCAAACTGCCATATCCCGCGAACGGATTGACCGATCCGCAAAATTTCTGTTGCATCTGAAAGTAGAAACTCGCCCGATTACAACGGTATGCGCACTCTTCCCCTAGGCGGTTCTAGTTATTCGTTTCGAGCATCAGAACTGCCAAAATTTTGAGTTTCTCAAGCGTTTCTTACCTCCAAACTGCCATATCTCGCGAACGGATTGACCAATCCGCAAAATTTCTGTTGCATCTGAAAGTAGAAACTCGCCCGATTAAAACGGTAGGTGTAGTTTTCCCCTAGGCCGTTCCAGTTATTCGTTTCGAGCATCAGAACTGCGAAAATTTTGAGTTTCTCAAGCGTCAATTACCTCCAAACTACCATATCTCGCGAACGGATTGACCAATCCGCAAAATTTCTGTTGCATCTGAAAGTATAAACTCGCCCGATTACAACGGTAGGTGTAGTTTTCCCCTAGGCCGTTCTAGTTATTCGTTTCGAGCATCAGAACTGCGAAAATTTTGAGTTTCTCAAGCGTTTCTTACTTCCAAACTGCAACATCTCGCGAACGGATCGACCAATCCGCAAAATATCTGTTGCATCTGAAAGTAGAAACTCGCCCGATTTCAACGGTATGTGTAGTTTTCCCCTAGGCCGTTCCAGTTATTCGTTTCGAGCATCAGAACTGCGAAAATTTTGAGTTTCTCAAGCGTTTCTTACCTCCAAACTGCCATATCTCGCGAACGGATTGACCAATCCGCAAAGTTTCTGTTGCATCTGAAAGTAGAAACTCGCCCGATTACAACGGTATGTGTTGTTTTCCCCTAGGCCGTTCCAGTTATTCGTTTCGAGCATCAGAACTGCGAAAATTTCGAGTTTCTCAAGCGTTTCTTACATCCAAACTGCCATATCTCGCGAACGGATTGACCAATCCGCAAAATTTCTGTTGCTTCTGAAAGTAGAAACTCGCCCGATTACAACTGTATGCGCGCTTTTCCCCTAGGCCGTTCTAGTTATTCGTTTCGAGCATCAGAACTGCGAAAATTTTGAGTTTCTCAAGCGTTTCTTACATCCAAACGGCCATATCTCGCGAACGGATTGATCATTCCGCAAAATTTCTGTTGCTTGTGAAAGTAGAAACTCGCCCGATTACAACGGTATGCGTTCTTCTCCCCTAGGCCGTCCTAGTCATTCGTTTCGAGCATCAGAACTGCGCAAATTTTGAGTTTCTCAAGCGTTTCTTACCTTCAAACTGCCATATCTCGCGAACGGATTGACCGATCCGCAAAATTTCTGTTGCATCTGAAAGTAGAAACTCGCCCGATTACAACGGTGTGCGCCCTTTTCCCCTAGGCCGTTCTAGTTATTCGTTTCAAGCATCAGAACTGCGCAAATTTTGATTTTCTCAAGCGTTTCTTACCTCCAAACTGCCATATCTCGCGAACGGATTGACCAATCTGCAAAATTTCTGTTGCATCTGAAAGTAGAAAGTCGCCCGATTACAACGGTATGCGCACTTTTCCTCTGGGCCGTTCTAGTTATTCGTTTCGAGCATCAGAACTGCGAAAATTTTGAGTTTCTCAAGCGTTTCTTACTTCCAAACTGCAACATCTCGCGAACGGATCGACCAATCCGCAAAATATCTGTTGCATCTGAAAGTAGAAACTCGCCCGATTTCAACGGTATGTGTAGTTTTCCCCTAGGCCGTTCCAGTTATTCGTTTCGAGCATCAGAACTGCGAAAATTTTGAGTTTCTCAAGCGTTTCTTACCTCCAAACTGCCATATCTCGCGAACGGATTGACCAATCCGCAAAGTTTCTGTTGCATCTGAAAGTAGAAACTCGCCCGATTACAACGGTATGTGTTGTTTTCCCCTAGGCCGTTCCAGTTATTCGTTTCGAGCATCAGAACTGCGAAAATTTCGAGTTTCTCAAGCGTTTCTTACATCCAAACTGCCATATCTCGCGAACGGATTGACCAATCCGCAAAATTTCTGTTGCTTCTGAAAGTAGAAACTCGCCCGATTACAACTGTATGCGCGCTTTTCCCCTAGGCCGTTCTAGTTATTCGTTTCGAGCATCAGAACTGCGAAAATTTTGAGTTTCTCAAGCGTTTCTTACATCCAAACGGCCATATCTCGCGAACGGATTGATCATTCCGCAAAATTTCTGTTGCTTGTGAAAGTAGAAACTCGCCCGATTACAACGGTATGCGTTCTTCTCCCCTAGGCCGTCCTAGTCATTCGTTTCGAGCATCAGAACTGCGCAAATTTTGAGTTTCTCAAGCGTTTCTTACCTTCAAACTGCCATATCTCGCGAACGGATTGACCGATCCGCAAAATTTCTGTTGCATCTGAAAGTAGAAACTCGCCCGATTACAACGGTGTGCGCCCTTTTCCCCTAGGCCGTTCTAGTTATTCGTTTCAAGCATCAGAACTGCGCAAATTTTGATTTTCTCAAGCGTTTCTTACCTCCAAACTGCCATATCTCGCGAACGGATTGACCAATCTGCAAAATTTCTGTTGCATCTGAAAGTAGAAAGTCGCCCGATTACAACGGTATGCGCACTTTTCCTCTGGGCCGTTCTAGTTATTCGTTTCGAGCATCAGAACTGCGAAAATTTTGAGTTTCTCAAGCGTTTCTTATCACCAAACTGCCATATCTCGCGAACGGATTGATTAATCCGCAAAATTTCTGTTGCATCTGAAAGTAGAAACTCGCCCGATTACAACGGTATGCGTACTTCTCCCCCAGGCCGTTCTAGTTATTCATTTCGAGCATCAGAACTGCGAAAATTTTGAGTTTCTCAAGCGTTTCTTACATCCAAACTGCTATATCTCGCGAACGGATTGACCAATCCGCAAAATTTCTGTTGCTTCTGAAAGTAGAAACTCGCCCGATTACAACGGTATGCGTACTTCTCCCCTAGGCCGTTCTAGTCATTCGTTTCGAGCATCAGAACTGCGCAAATTTTGAGTTTCTCAAGCGTTTCTTACATCCAAACTGCCATATCTCGCGAACGGATTGAACAATCCGCAAAATTGCTGTTGCATCTGAAAGTAGAAACTCGCCCGATTACAACGGTATGCGCACTTTTCCTCTGGGCCGTTCTAGTTATTCGTTTCGAGCATCAGAACTGCGAAAATTTTGAGTTTCTAAAGCGTTTCTTATCTCCAAACTGCCATGTCTCGCGAACGGATTGATCAATCCGCAAAATTTCTGTTGCTTGTGAAAGTAGAAACTCGCCCGATTACAACGGTATGCGTACTTCTCCCCCAGGCCGTTCTAGTTATTCATTTCGAGCATCAGAACTGCGAAAATTTTGAGTTTCTCAAGCGTTTCTTACATCCAAACTGCTATATCTCGCGAACGGATTGACCAATCCGCAAAATTTCTGTTGCTTCTGAAAGTAGAAACTCGCCCGATTACAACGGTATGCGTACTTCTCCCCTAGGCCGTTCTAGTCATTCGTTTCGAGCATCAGAACTGCGCAAATTTTGAGTTTCTCAAGCGTTTCTTACATCCAAACTGCCATATCTCGCGAACGGATTGAACAATCCGCAAAATTGCTGTTGCATCTGAAAGTAGAAACTCGCCCGATTACAACGGTATGCGCACTTTTCCTCTGGGCCGTTCTAGTTATTCGTTTCGAGCATCAGAACTGCGAAAATTTTGAGTTTCTAAAGCGTTTCTTATCTCCAAACTGCCATGTCTCGCGAACGGATTGATCAATCCGCAAAATTTCTGTTGCTTGTGAAAGTAGAAACTCGCCCGATTACAACGGTATGCGTACTTCTCCCCTAGGCCGTTCTAGTCATTCGTTTCTAGCATCAGAACTGCGAAAATTTTGAGTTTCTCAAGCGTTTCTTATCACCAAGCTGCCATATTTCGCGAACGGATTGATCAATCCGCAAAATTTCTGTTGCATCTGAAGGTAGACACTCGCCCGGTTACAACGGTATGCGTACTTCTCCCCTAGGCCGTTCTAGTCATTCGTTTCGAGCATCAGAACTGCGAAAATTTTGAGTTTCTCAAGCGTTTCTTATCACCAAACTGCCATATCTCGCGAACGGATTGACCAATCCGCAAAATTTCTGTTGCATTTGAAAGTAGAAACTCGCCCGATTACAACGGTATGCGCGCTTTTCCCCTAGGCCGTTCTAGTTATTCGTTTCGAGCACCAGAACTGCGAAAATTTTGAGTTTCTCAAGCGTTTCTTACATCCAAACGGCCATATCTCGCGAACGGATTGACCAATCCGCAAAATTTCTGTTGCATTTGAAAGTTGAAACTCGCCCGATTACAACGGTATGCGCACTTTTCCCCTGGGCCGTTCTAGTTATTCGTTTCGAGCATCAGAACTGCGAAAATTTTGAGTTTCTAAAGCGTTTCTTATCTCCAAACTGCCATGTCTCGCGAACGGATTGATCAATCCGCAAAATTTCTGTTGCTTGTGAAAGTAGAAACTCGCCCGATTACAACGGTATGCGTACTTCTCCCCTAGGTCGTTCTAGTCATTCGTTTCGAGCATCAGAACTGCGCAAATTTTGAGTTTCTCAAGCGTTTCTTACCTCCAAACTGCCATATCTCGCGAACGGATTGAACAATCCGCAAAATTGCTGTTGCATCTGAAAGTAGAAACTCGCCCGATTACAACGGTATGCGCACTTTTCCTCTGGGCCGTTCTAGTTATTCGTTTCGAGCATCAGAACTGCGAAAATTTTGAGTTTCTAAAGCGTTTCTTATCTCCAAACTGCCATGTCTCGCGAGCGGATTGATCAATCCGCAAAATTTCTGTTGCTTGTGAAAGTAGAAACTCGCCCGATTACAACGGCATGCGTACTTCTCCCCTAGGCCGTTCTAGTCATTCGTTTCGAGCATCAGAACTGCGAAAATTTCGAGTTTCTCAAGCGTTTCTTACCTCCAAACTGCCATATCTCGCGAACGGATTGACCAATCCGCAAAATTTCTGTTGCATCTGAAAGTAGAGTCTCGCCCGATTACAAAGGTATGCGCACTTTTCCCCTAGGCGGTTCTAGTTATTCGTTTCAAGCATCAGAACTGCGCAAATTTTGAGTTTCTCAAGCGTTTCTTACTCTCAAACTGCCATATCTCGCGAACGGATTGACCGATCCGCAAAATTTCTGTTGCATCTGAAAGTAGAAACTCGCCCGATTACAAAGGTATGCGCACTTTTCCCCTAGGCGGTTCTAGTTATTCGTTTCGAGCATCAGAACTGCGAAAATTTTGAGTTTCTCAAGCGTTTCTTACCTCCAAACTGCCATATCTCGCGAACGGATTGACCAATCCGCAAAATTTCTGTTGCATCTGAAAGTAGAGACTCGCCCGATTACAACGGTATGTGTAGTTTTCCCCTAGGCCGTTCCAGTTATTCGTTTCGAGCATCAGAACTGCGAAAATTTCAAGTTTCTCAAACGTTTGTTGCATCCAAACTGCCATATCTCGCGAACGGATTGACCGATCCGCAAAATTTCTGTTGCATCTGAAAGTAGAAACTCGCCCGATTACAACGGTATGCGCACTTTTCCCCTAGGCGGTTCTAGTTATTCGTTTCAAGCATCAGAACTGCGCAAATTTTGAGTTTCTCAAGCGTTTCTTACCTTCAAACTGCCATATCTCGCGAACGGATTGACCGATCCGCAAAATTTCTGTTGCATCTGAAAGTAGAATCTCGCCCGATTACAACGGTATGCGCACTTTTCCCCTACGCCGTTCTAGTCACTCGTATCTAGCATCAGAACTGCGAAAATTTTGAGTTTCTCAATCGTTTCTTACCTTCAAACTGCCATATCTCGCGAACGGATTGACCGATCCGCAAAATTTCTGTTGCATCTGAAAGTAGAAACTCGCCCGATAACAAAGGTATGCGCACTTTTCCCCTAGGCCGTTCTAGTTATTCGTTTCAAGCATCAGAACTGCGAAAATTTTGAGTTTCTCAAGCGTTTCTTACCTCCAAACTGCCATATCTCGCGAACGGATTGACCGATCCGCAAAATTTCTGTTGCATCTGAAAGTAGAAACTCGCCCGATTACAAAGGTATGCGCACTTTTCCCCTAGGCCGTTCTAGTTATTCGTTTCCAGCATCAGAACTGCGCAAATTTTGATTTTCTCAAGCGTCTCTTACCTCCAAACTGCCATATCTCGCGAACGGATTGACCGATCCGCAAAATTTCTGTTGCATCTGAAAGTAGAAACTCGCCCGATTACAAAGGTATGCGCACTTTTCCCCTAGGCCGTTCTAGTTATTCGTTTCCAGCATCAGAACTGCGCAAATTTTGATTTTCTCAAGCGTCTCTTACCTCCAAACTGCCATATCTCGCGAACGGATTGAACAATCCGCAAAATTTCTGTTGCATCTGAAAGTAGAAACTCGCCCTATTACAACGGTATGCGTACTTTTCCCCTAGGCCGTTCTAGTTACTCGTTTCTGGCATCAGAACTGCGAAAATTTTGAGTTTCTCAAGCGTTTCTTACCTCCAAACTG
Source organism: Ptiloglossa arizonensis (assembly GCF_051014685.1). Classification (NCBI taxonomy): domain Eukaryota; kingdom Metazoa; phylum Arthropoda; class Insecta; order Hymenoptera; family Colletidae; genus Ptiloglossa; species Ptiloglossa arizonensis. Next base: position 505,994 of record NW_027478806.1, read on the forward strand.
CCATATCTCGCGAACGGATTGACCAATCCGCAAAATTTCGGTTGCATCTGAAAGTAAAGACTCGCCCGATTACAACGGTATGTGTAGTTTTCCCCTAGGCCGTTCCAGCTATTCGTTTCGAGCATCAGAACTGCGAAAATTTTGAGTTTCTCAAGCGTTTCTTGCATCCAAACTGCCATATCTCGCGAACGGATTGACCGATCCGCAAAATTTCTATTGCATCTGAAAGTAGAATCTCGCCCGATTACAACGGTATGCGCACTTTTCCCCTACGCCGTTCTAGTTACTCGTTTCTAGCATCAGAACTGCGAAAACTTTGAGTTTCTCAAGCGTTTCTTATTTCCAAACTGCCATATCTCGCGAACGGATTGATCAATCCGCAAAATTTCTGTTGCATCTGAAAGTAGAAACTCGCCCGATTACAACGGTATGCGTACTTCTCCCCTAGGCCGTTCTAGTTATTCATTTCGAGCATCAGAACTGCAAAAATTTTGAGTTTCTCAAGCGTTTCTTACTTCCAAACTGCCGCATCTCGCGAACGGATCGACCAATCCGCAAAATTTCTGTTGCATCTGAAAGTAGAAACTCGCCCGATTACAACGGTATACGTTCTTCTCCCCTAGGCCGTTCTAGTCATTCGTTTCGAGCATCAGAACTGCGAAAATTTTGAGTTTCTCAAGCGTCTCTTACCTCCAAACTGCCATATCTCGCGAACGGATTGAACAATCCGCAAAATTTCTGTTGCATCTGAAAGTAGAAACTCGCCCTATTACAACGGTATGCGTACTTTTCCCCTAGGCCGTTCTAGTTACTCGTTTCTGGCATCAGAACTGCGAAAATTTTGAGTTTCTCAAGCGTTTCTTACCTCCAAACTGCCATATCTCGCGAACGTATTGACCAATCCGCAAAATTTCTGTTGCATCTGAAAGTAGAGACTCGCCCGATTACAACGGTATGTGTAGTTTTCCCCTAGGCCGTTCCAGCTATTCGTTTCGAGCATCAGAACTGCGAAAATTTTGAGTTTCTCAAGCGTTTCTTGCATCCAAACTGCCATATCTCGCGAACGGATTGACCGATCCGCAAAATTTCTGTTGCATCTGAAAGTAGAATCTCGCCCGATTACAACGGTATGCGCACTTTTCCCCTACGCCGTTCTAGTTACTCGTTTCTAGCATCAGAACTGCGAAAACCTTGAGTTTCTCAAGCGTTTCTTATTTCCCAACTGCCATATCTCGCGAACGGATTGATCAATCCGAAAAATTTCTGTTGCATCTGAAAGTAGAAACTCGCCCGATTACAACGGTATGTGTAGTTTTCCCCAAGGCCGTTCCAGTTATTCGTTTCGAGCATCAGAACTGCGAAAATTTCGAGTTTCTCTTGCGTTTCTTACATCCAAACTGCCATATCTCGCGAACGGATTGGCCGATCCGCAAAATTTCTGTTGCATCTGAAAGTAGACACTCGCCCGATTACAACGGTATACGTTCTTCTCCCCTAGGCCGTTCTAGTCATTCGTTTCGAGCATCAGAACTGCGAAAATTTTGTGTTTCTCAAGCGTTTCTTATCTCCAAACTGCCATATCTCGCGAACGGATTGATCAATCCGAAAAATTTCTGTTGCATCTGAAAGTAGAAACTCGCCCGATTACAACGGTATGCGCACTTTTCCCCTAGGCCGTACTGGTTATTCGTTTCGAGCATCAGAACTGGGAAAATTTTGAGTTTCTCAAGCGTTTCTTATCACCAAACTGCCATATCTCGCGAACGGATTGATCAATCCGGAAAATTTCTGTTGCATCTGAAGGTAGACACTCGCCCGGTTACAACGGTATGCGCACTTTTCCCCTTGGCGGTTCTAGTTATTCGTTTCAAGCATCAGAACTGCGCAAATTTTGAGTTTCTCAAGCGTTTCTTACCTTCAAACTGCCATATCTCGCGAACGGACTGACCGATCCGCAAAATTTCTGTTGCATCTGAAAGTAGTTCCTCGCCCGATTACAACGGTATGCGCACTTTTCCCCTAGGCCGTTCTAGTTATTCGTTTCAAGCATCAGAACTGCGCAAATTTTGAGTTTCTCAAGCGTTTCTTACCTCCAAACTGCCATATCTCGCGAACGGATTGACCAATCCGCAAAATTTCTGTTGTATCTGAAAGTAGAAACTCGCCCGATTACAAGGGTGTGCGTACTTTTCCCCAAGGCCGTTCTAGTTACTCGTTTCTAGCATCAGAACTGCGAAAATTTTGAGTTTCTCAAGCGTTTCTTACCTCCAAACTGCCATATCTCGCGAACGGATTGACCAATCCGCAAAATTTCTGTTGCATCTGAAAGTAGAGTCTCGCCCGATTACAAAGGTATGCGCACTTTTCCCCTAGGCGGTTCTAGTTATTCGTTTCAAGCATCAGAACTGCGCAAATTTTGAGTTTCTCAAGCGTTTCTTACTCTCAAACTGCCATATCTCGCGAACGGATTGACCGATCCGCAAAATTTCTGTTGCATCTGAAAGTAGAAACTCGCCCGATTACAAAGGTATGCGCACTTTTCCCCTAGGCGGTTCGAGTTATTCGTTTCGAGCATCAGAACTGCGAAAATTTTGAGTTTCTCAAGCGTTTCTTATCTCCAAACTGCCATATCTCGCGAACGGATTGACCGATCCGCAAAATTTCTGTTGCATCTGAAAGTAGAAACTCGCCCGATTACAACGGTATGTGTAGTTTTCCCCAAGGCCGTTCCAGTTATTCGTTTCGAGCATCAGAACTGCGAAAATTTCGAGTTTCTCTAGCGTTTCTTACATCCAAACTGCCATATCTCGCGAACGGATTGGCCGATCCGCAAAATTTCTGTTGCATCTGAAAGTAGACACTCGCCCGATTACAACGGTATACGTTCTTCTCCCCTAGGCCGTTCTAGTCATTCGTATCTAGCATCAGAACTGCGAAAATTTTGAGTTTCTCAATCGTTTCTTACCTTCAAACTGCCATATCTCGCGAACGGATTGACCGATCCGCAAAATTTCTGTTGCATCTGAAAGTAGAAACTCGCCCGATAACAAAGGTATGCGCACTTTTCCCCTAGGCC